>NC_053390.1:690116870-690416870 GCF_905171765.1 Bufo bufo | reverse complement strand
ATTATTTTTTGGCCATATACTACATCTGGTGCAGGCTGAGCCTGTGTCACCCAAGTGCATTTAACCATCAACAGTGTGGTTATTTTTTTGCCATATATTACATCAAGGGCAAGTTGAGCCTGTCACCCAGCGCCTAAAAAATAGACCTGACATTTCTATTCAATCAAATCTGTACTGTTTTAGCTGGTCAGGTTATTTGTAGTGACCGTAAAAGCACACTTTTTTTTCTGGGTTGAAAAACCATTCCCAAATTTGCCATTCTCAAAATAACTAGTTTCTGGTATTTGAGGCCTACTTGAAATCTATCCCAAAAAGAATATCTTACATTGAAGCTAGTGATAGTGTCATTCAGAAAAACCTAAGACACACGCTAGCGTGCTGATAGAAGTCTGATTCTGTGATTAAACCTATACCTGTCACACAGCGCAAAAAAAAAAAGGCCTCACATCTCTATTTAACCAAATCTGTACTGTTTTAGCTGGTCAAGAAATTTGTAGTGACCGTAAAAGCACACTTTTTTTTCTGGGTTGAAAAACCATTCCCAAATTTGCCATTCTCAAAATAACTAGTTTCTGGTATTTGAGGCCTACTTGAAATCTATCCCAAAAAGAATATCTTACATTGAAGCTAGTGATAGTGTCATTCAGAAAAACCTAAGACACACGCTAGCGTGCAGATAGAAGTCTGATTCTGTGATTAAACCTATACCTGTCACACAGCGCAAAAAAAAACAGGCCTCACATCTCTAATTAACCAAATCTGTACTGTTTTAGCTGGTCAAGTTATTTGTAGTGACCGTAAAAGCACACTTTTTTTTTCTGGGTTGAAAAACCATTCCAAAATTTGCCATTCTCAAAATAACTAGTTTCTGGTATTTGAGGCCTACTTGAAATCTATCCCAAAAAGAATATCTTACATTGAAGCTAGTGATAGTGTCATTCAGAAAAACCTGAGACACACGCTAGCGTGCTGATAGAAATCTGATTCTGTGATTAAACCTATACCTGTCACACAGCGCAAAAAAAAAACAGGCCTCACATCTCTATTTAACCAAATCTGTACTGTTTTAGCTGGTCAAGTTATTTGTAGTGACCGTAAAAGCACACTTTTTTTCTGGGTTGAAAAACCATTCCCAAATTTGCCATTCTCAAAATAACTAGTTTCTGGTATTTGAGGCCTACTTGAAATCTATCCCAAAAAGAATATCTTACATTGAAGCTAGTGATAGTGTCATTCAGAAAAACCTAAGACACACGCTAGCGTGCTGATAGAAATCTGATTCTGTGATTAAACCTATACCTGTCACACAGCGCAAAAAAAAACAGGCCTCACATCTCTATTTAACCAAATCTGTACTGTTTTAGCTGGTCAAGTTATTTGTAGTGACCGTAAAAGCACACTTTTTTTTCTGGGTTGAAAAACCATTCCCAAATTTGCCATTCTCAAAATAACTAGTTTCTGGTATTTGAGGCCTACTTGAAATCTATCCCAAAAAGAATATCTTACATTGAAGCTAGTGATAGTGTCATTCAGAAAAACCTAAGACACACGCTAGCGTGCTGATAGAAGTCTGATTCTGTGATTAAACCTATACCTGTCACACAGCGCAAAAAAAAACAGGCCTCACATCTCTATTTAACCAAATCTGTACTGTTTTAGCTGGTCAAGTTATTTGTAGTGACCGTAAAAGCACACTTTTTTTTCTGGGTTGAAAAACCATTCCCAAATTTGCCATTCTCAAAATAACTAGTTTCTAGTATTTGAGGCCTACTTGAAATCTATCCGAAAAAGAATATCTTACATTGAAGCTAGTGATAGTGTCATTCAGAAAAACCTAAGACACACGCTAGCGTGCTTATAGAAGTCTGATTCTGTGATTAAACCTATACCTGTCACACAGCGCAAAAAAAAACAGGCCTCACATCTCTATTTAACCAAATCTGTACTGTTTTAGCTGGTCAAGTTATTTGTAGTGACCGTAAAAGCACACTTTTTTTTCTGGGTTGAAAAACCATTCCCAAATTTGCCATTCTCAAAATAACTAGTTTCTGGTATTTGAGGCCTACTTTAAATCTATCCCAAAAAGAATATCTTACATTGAAGCTAGTGATAGTGTCATTCAGAAAAACCTAAGACACACGCTAGCGTGCTGATAGAAGTCTGATTCTGTGATTAAACCTATACCTGTCACACAGCGCAAAGAAAAACAGGCCTCGCATCTCTATTTAACCAAATCTGTACTGTTTTAGCTGGTCAAGTTATTTGTAGTGACCGTAAAAGCAGACTTTTTTTTCTGGGTTGAAAAACCATTCCCAAATTTGCCATTCTCAAAATAACTAGTTTCTGGTATTTGAGGCCTACTTGAAATCTATCCCAAAAAGAATATCTTACATTGAAGCTAGTGATAGTGTCATTCAGAAAAACCTAAGACACACGCTAGCGTGCTGATAGAAATCTGATTCTGTGATTAAACCTATACCTGTCACACAGCGCAAAAAAAAACAGGCCTCACATCTCTATTTAACCAAATCTGTACTGTTTTAGCTGGTCAAGTTATTTGTAGTGACCGTAAAAGCACACTTTTTTTTCTGGGTTGAAAAACCATTTAAATCACAGAAAAAATGCACCAAACGGATATGTCACTGACTATACTGGCTAGTCATGACCGTATGCATTTTTTGCTGGGGATAGTCGTTTGCTGCGCTCCACATGCGGTGGGGCTGCTCCCCCAATGTAAAACACGCTATAGTGTTAGGGGTTGAGCCGCTCCTCCAGTATTGCCACTATATTTCTGTGTTTTTGTGTTGAAAAACCATTCCCAAATTTGCCATTCTCAAAATAACTAGTTTCTGGTATTTGAGGCCTACTTGAAATCTATCCCAAAAAGAATATCTTACATTGAAGCTAGTGATAGTGTCATTCAGAAAAACCTAAGACACACGCTAGCGTGCTGATAGAAGTCTGATTCTGTGATTAAACCTATACCTGTCACACAGCGCAAAAAAAAACAGGCCTCACATCTCTATTTAACCAAATCTGTACTGTTTTAGCTGGTCAAGTTATTTGTAGTGACCGTAAAAGCACACTTTTTTTTCTGGGTTGAAAAACCATTCCCAAATTTGCCATTCTCAAAATAACTAGTTTCTAGTATTTGAGGCCTACTTGAAATCTATCCCAAAAAGAATATCTTACATTGAAGCTAGTGATAGTGTCATTCAGAAAAACCTAAGACACATGCTAGCGTGCTTATAGAAGTCTGATTCTGTGATTAAACCTATACCTGTCACACAGCGCAAAAAAAAACAGGCCTCACATCTCTATTTAACCAAATCTGTACTGTTTTAGCTGGTCAAGTTATTTGTAGTGACCGTAAAAGCACACTTTTTTTTCTGGGTTAAAAAACCATTCCCAAATTTGCCATTCTCAAAATAACTAGTTTCTGGTATTTGAGGCCTACTTGAAATCTATCCCAAAAAGAATATCTTACAATGAAGCTAGTGATAGTGTCATTCAGAAAAACCTAAGACACACGCTAGCGTGCTGATAGAAGTCTGATTCTGTGATTAAACCTATACCTGTCACACAGCGCAAAAAAAAACAGGCCTCACATCTCTATTTAACCAAATCTGTACTGTTTTAGCTGGTCAAGTTATTTGTAGTGACCGTAAAAGCAGACTTTTTTTTCTGGGTTGAAAAACCATTCCCAAATTTGCCATTCTCAAAATAACTAGTTTCTGGTATTTGAGGCCTACTTGAAATCTATCCCAAAAAGAATATCTTACATTGAAGCTAGTGATAGTGTCATTCAGAAAAACCTAAGACACACGCTAGCGTGCTGATAGAAATCTGATTCTGTGATTAAACCTATACCTGTCACACAGCGCAAAAAAAAACAGGCCTCACATCTCTATTTAACCAAATCTGTACTGTTTTAGCTGGTCAAGTTATTTGTAGTGACCGTAAAAGCACACTTTTTTTTCTGGGTTGAAAAACCATTCCCAAATTTGCCATTCTCAAAATAACTAGTTTCTGGTATTTGAGGCCTACTTGAAATCTATCCCAAAAAGAATATCTTACATTGAAGCTAGTGATAGTGTCATTCAGAAAAACCTAAGACACACGCTAGCGAGCTGATAGAAATCTGATTCTGTGATTAAACCTATACCTGTCACACAGCGCAAAAAAAAACAGGCCTCACATCTCTATTTAACCAAATCTGTACTGTTTTAGCTGGTCAAGTTATTTGTAGTGACCGTAAAAGCACACTTTTTTTTCTGGGTTGAAAAACCATTCCCAAATTTGCCATTCTCAAAATAACTAGTTTCTGGTATTTGAGGCCTACTTGAAATCTATCCCAAAAAGAATATCTTACATTGAAGGTACTGATAGTGTCATTCAGAAAAACCTAAGACACACACTAGCGTGCTGATAGAAATCTGATTCTGTGATTAAACCTATACCTGTCACACAGCGCAAAAAAAAAACAGGCCTCACATCTCTATTTAACCAAATCTGTACTGTTTTAGCTGGTCA
Source organism: Bufo bufo (assembly GCF_905171765.1). Lineage (NCBI taxonomy): Eukaryota > Metazoa > Chordata > Amphibia > Anura > Bufonidae > Bufo > Bufo bufo. Next base: position 690,412,337 of record NC_053390.1, on the reverse strand, counting down.
AGTTATTTGTAGTGACCGTAAAAGCACACTTTTTTTTCTGGGTTGAAAAACCATTCCCAAATTTGCCATTCTCAAAATAACTAGTTTCTGGTATTTGAGGCCTACTTGAAATCTATCCCAAAAAGTATATCTTACATTGAAGCTAGTGATAGTGTCATTCAGAAAAACCTAAGACACACGCTAGCGTGCTGATAGAAGTCTGATTCTGTGATTAAACCTATACCTGTCACACAGCGCAAAAAAAAACAGGCCTCACATCTCTATTTAACCAAATCTGTACTGTTTTAGCTGGTCAAGTTATTTGTAGTGACCGTAAAAGCACACTTTTTTTTTTCTGGGTTGAAAAACCATTCCCAAATTTGCCATTCTCAAAATAACTAGTTTCTGGTATTTGAGGCCTACTTGAAATCTATCCCAAAAAGAATATCTTACATTGAAGCTAGCGATAGTGTCATTCAGAAAAACCTAAGACACACGCTAGCGTGCTTATAGAAGTCTGATTCTGTGATTAAACCTATACCTGTCACACAGCGCAAAAAAAAAACAGGCCTCACATCTCTATTTAACCAAATCTGTACTGTTTTAGCTGGTCAAGTTATTTGTAGTGACCGTAAAAGCAGACTTTTTTTTCTGGGTTGAAAAACCATTCCCAAATTTGCCATTCTCAAAATAACTAGTTTCTGGTATTTGAGGCCTACTTGAAATCTATCCCAAAAAGAATATCTTACATTGAAGCTAGTGATAGTGTCATTCAGAAAAACCTAAGACACACGCTAGCGTGCTGATAGAAATCTGATTCTGTGATTAAACCTATACCTGTCACACAGCGCAAAAAAAAACAGGCCTCACATCTCTATTTAACCAAATCTGTACTGTTTTAGCTGGTCAAGTTATTTGTAGTGACCGTAAAAGCACACTTTTTTTTCTGGGTTGAAAAACCATTCCCAAATTTGCCATTCTCAAAATAACTAGTTTCTGGTATTTGAGGCCTACTTGAAATCTATCCCAAAAAGAATATCTTACATTGAAGCTAGTGATAGTGTCATTCAGAAAAACCTAAGACACACGCTAGCGAGCTGATAGAAATCTGATTCTGTGATTAAACCTATACCTGTCACACAGCGCAAAAAAAAACAGGCCTCACATCTCTATTTAACCAAATCTGTACTGTTTTAGCTGGTCAAGTTATTTGTAGTGACCGTAAAAGCACACTTTTTTTTCTGGGTTGAAAAACCATTCCCAAATTTGCCATTCTCAAAATAACTAGTTTCTGGTATTTGAGGCCTACTTGAAATCTATCCCAAAAAGAATATCTTACATTGAAGGTACTGATAGTGTCATTCAGAAAAACCTAAGACACACACTAGCGTGCTGATAGAAATCTGATTCTGTGATTAAACCTATACCTGTCACACAGCGCAAAAAAAAACAGGCCTCACATCTCTATTTAACCAAATCTGTACTGTTTTAGCTGGTCAAGTTATTTGTAGTGACCGTAAAAGCACACTTTTTTTTCTGGGTTGAACAACCATTCCCAAATTTGCCATTCTCAAAATAACTAGTTTCTGGTATTTGAGGCCTACTTGAAATCTATCCCAAAAAGTATATCTTACATTGAAGCTAGTGATAGTGTCATTCAGAAAAACCTAAGACACACGCTAGCGTGCTGATAGAAGTCTGATTCTGTGATTAAACCTATACCTGTCACACAGCGCAAAAAAAAACAGGCCTCACATCTCTATTTAACCAAATCTGTACTGTTTTAGCTGGTCAAGTTATTTGTAGTGACCGTAAAAGCACACTTTTTTTTCTGGGTTGAAAAACCATTCCCAAATTTGCCATTCTCAAAATAACTAGTTTCTGGTATTTGAGGCCTACTTGAAATCTATCCCAAAAAGAATATCTTACATTGAAGCTAGCGATAGTGTCATTCAGAAAAACCTAAGACACACGCTAGCGTGCTTATAGAAGTCTGATTCTGTGATTAAACCTATACCTGTCACACAGCGCAAAAAAAAAACAGGCCTCACATCTCTATTTAACCAAATCTGTACTGTTTTAGCTGGTCAAGTTATTTGTAGTGACCGTAAAAGCAGACTTTTTTTTCTGGGTTGAAAAACCATTCCCAAATTTGCCATTCTCAAAATAACTAGTTTCTGGTATTTGAGGCCTACTTGAAATCTATCCCAAAAAGAATATCTTACATTGAAGCTAGTGATAGTGTCATTCAGAAAAACCTAAGACACACGCTAGCGTGCTGATAGAAATCTGATTCTGTGATTAAACCTATACCTGTCACACAGCGCAAAAAAAAACAGGCCTCACATCTCTATTTAACCAAATCTGTACTGTTTTAGCTGGTCAAGTTATTTGTAGTGACCGTAAAAGCACACTTTTTTTTCTGGGTTGAAAAACCATTCCCAAATTTGCCATTCTCAAAATAACTAGTTTCTGGTATTTGAGGCCTACTTGAAATCTATCCCAAAAAGAATATCTTACATTGAAGCTAGTGATAGTGTCATTCAGAAAAACCTAAGACACACGCTAGCGAGCTGATAGAAATCTGATTCTGTGATTAAACCTATACCTGTCACACAGCGCAAAAAAAAACAGGCCTCACATCTCTATTTAACCAAATCTGTACTGTTTTAGCTGGTCAAGTTATTTGTAGTGACCGTAAAAGCACACTTTTTTTTCTGGGTTGAAAAACCATTCCCAAATTTGCCATTCTCAAAATAACTAGTTTCTGGTATTTGAGGCCTACTTGAAATCTATCCCAAAAAGAATATCTTACATTGAAGGTACTGATAGTGTCATTCAGAAAAACCTAAGACACACACTAGCGTGCTGATAGAAATCTGATTCTGTGATTAAACCTATACCTGTCACACAGCGCAAAAAAAAACAGGCCTCACATCTCTATTTAACCAAATCTGTACTGTTTTAGCTGGTCAAGTTATTTGTAGTGACCGTAAAAGCACACTTTTTTTTCTGGGTTGAAAAACCATTCCCAAATTTGCCATTCTCAAAATAACTAGTTTCTGGTATTTGAGGCCTACTTGAAATCTATCCCAAAAAGTATATCTTACATTGAAGCTAGTGATAGTGTCATTCAGAAAAACCTAAGACACACGCTAGCGTGCTGATAGAAGTCTGATTCTGTGATTAAACCTATACCTGTCACACAGCGCAAAAAAAAACAGGCCTCACATCTCTATTTAACCAAATCTGTACTGTTTTAGCTGGTCAAGTTATTTGTAGTGACCGTAAAAGCACACTTTTTTTTCTGGGTTGAAAAACCATTCCCAAATTTGCCATTCTCAAAATAACTAGTTTCTGGTATTTGAGGCCTACTTGAAATCTATCCCAAAAAGAATATCTTACATTGAAGCTAGTGATAGTGTCATTCAGAAAAACCTAAGACACACGCTAGCGTGCTTATAGAAGTCTGATTCTGTGATTAAACCTATACCTGTCACACAGCGCAAAAAAAAACAGGCCTCACATCTCTATTTAACCAAATCTGTACTGTTTTAACTGGTCAAGTTATTTGTAGTGACCGTAAAAGCACACTTTTTTTTCTGGGTTGAAAAACCATTCCCAAATTTGCCATTCTCAAAATAACTAGTTTCTGGTATTTGAGGCCTACTTGAAATCTATCCCAAAAAGAATATCTTAAATTGAAGCTAGTGATAGTGTCATTCAGAAAAACCTAAGACACACGCTAGCGTGCTGATAGAAATCTGATTCTGTGATTAAACCTATACCTGTCACACAGTGCAAAAAAAAACAGGCCTCACATCTCTATTTAACCAAATCTGTACTGTTTTAGCTGGTCAAGTTATTTGTAGTGACCGTAAAAGCACACTTTTTTTCTGGGTTGAAAAACCATTCCCAAATTTGCCATTCTCAAAATAACTAGTTTCTGGTATTTGAGGCCTACTTGAAATCTATCCCAAAAAGAATATCTTACATTGTAGCTAGTGATAGTGTCATTCAGAAAAACCTAAGACACATGCTAGCGTGCTGATAATAATCTCATTCTGTGATTAAACCTATACCTGTCACACAGCGCAAAAAAAAACAGGCCTCACATCTCTATTTAACCAAATCTGTACTGTTTTAGCTGGTCAAGTTATTTGTAGTGACCGTAAAAGCACACTTTTTTTTCTGGGTTGAAAAACCATTCCCAAATTTGCCATTCTCAAAATAACTAGTTTCTGGTATTTGAGGCCTACTTGAAATCTATCCCAAAAAAAATATCTTACATTGAAGCTAGTGATAGTGTCATTCAGAAAAACCTAAGACACACGCTAGCGTGCTGATAGAAGTCTGATTCTGTGATTAAACCTATACCTGTCACACAGCGCAAAAAAAAACAGGCCTCACATCTCTATTTAACCAAATCTGTACTGTTTTAGCTGGTCAAATTATTTGTAGTGACCGTAAAAGCACACTTTTTTTTCTGGGTTGAAAAACCATTCCCAAATTTGCCATTCTCAAAATAACTAGTTTCTGGTATTTGAGGCCTACTTGAAATCTATCCCAAAAAGAATATCTTACATTGAAGCTAGTGATAGTGTCATTCAGAAAAACCTAAGACACACGCTAGCGTGCTGATAGAAGTCTGATTCTGTGATTAAACCTATACCTGTCACACAGCGCAAAAAAAAAACAGGCCTCACATCTCTATTTAACCAAATCTGTACTGTTTTAGCTGGTCAAGTTATTTGTAGTGACCGTAAAAGCACACTTTTTTTTCTGGGTTGAAAAACCATTCCCAAATTTGCCATTCTCAAAATAACTAGTTTCTAGTATTTGAGGCCTACTTGAAATCTATCCCAAAAAGAATATCTTACATTGAAGCTAGTGATAGTGTCATTCAGAAAAACCTAAGACACACGCTAGCGTGCTTATAGAAGTCTGATTCTGTGATTAAACCTATACCTGTCACACAGCGCAAAAAAAAACAGGCCTCACATCTCTATTTAACCAAATCTGTACTGTTTTAGCTGGTCAAGTTATTTGTAGTGACCGTAAAAGCACACTTTTTTTTCTGGGTTGAAAAACCATTCCCAAATTTGCCATTCTCAAAATAACTAGTTTCTGGTATTTGAGGCCTACTTGAAATCTATCCCAAAAAGAATATCTTACATTGAAGCTAGTGATAGTGTCATTCAGAAAAACCTAAGACACACGCTAGCGTGCTGATAGAAATCTGATTCTGTGATTAAACCTATACCTGTCACACAGCGCAAAAAAAAACAGGCCTCACATCTCTATTTAACCAAATCTGTACTGTTTTAGCTGGTCAAGTTATTTGTAGTGACCGTAAAAGCACACTTTTTTTTCTGGGTTGAAAAACCATTCCCAAATTTGCCATTCTCAAAATAACTAGTTTCTGGTATTTGAGGCCTACTTGAAATCTATCCCAAAAAGAATATCTTACATTGAAGCTAGTGATAGTGTCATTCAGAAAAACCTAAGACACACGCTAGCGTGCTTATAGAAGTCTGATTCTGTGATTAAACCTATACCTGTCACACAGCGCAAAAAAAAACAGGCCTCACATCTCTATTTAACCAAATCTGTACTGTTTTAACTGGTCAAGTTATTTGTAGTGACCGTAAAAGCACACTTTTTTTTCTGGGTTGAAAAACCATTCCCAAATTTGCCATTCTCAAAATAACTAGTTTCTGGTATTTGAGGCCTACTTGAAATCTATCCCAAAAAAAAATATCTTACATTGAAGCTAGTGATAGTGTCATTCAGAAAAACCTAAGACACACGCTAGCGTGCTGATAGAAGTCTGATTCTGTGATTAAACCTATACCTGTCACACAGCGCAAAGAAAAACAGGCCTCACATCTCTATTTAACCAAATCTGTACTGTTTTAGCTGGTCAAGTTATTTGTAGTGACCGTAAAAGCACACTTTTTTTTCTGGGTTGAAAAACCATTCCCAAATTTGCCATTCTCAAAATAACTAGTTTCTGGTATTTGAGGCCTACTTGAAATCTATCCCAAAAAGAATATCTTACATTGAAGCTAGTGATAGTGTCATTCAGAAAAACCTAAGACACACGCTAGCGTGCTTATAGAAATCTGATTCTGTGATTAAACCTATACCTGTCACACAGCGCAAAAAAAAACAGGCCTCACATCTCTATTTAACCAAATCTGTACTGTTTTAGCTGGTCAAGTTATTTGTAGTGACCGTAAAAGCACACTTTTTTTTCTGGGTTGAAAAACCATTCCCAAATTTGCCATTCTCAAAATAACTAGTTTCTGGTATTTGAGGCCTACTTGAAATCTATCCCAAAAAGAATATCTTACATTGAAGCTAGTGATAGTGTCATTCAGAAAAACCTAAGACACAAGCTAGCGTACTGATAGAAATCTGATTCTGTGATTAAACCTATACCTGTCACACAGCGCAAAAAAAACAGGCCTCACATCTCTATTTAACCAAATCTGTACTGTTTTAGCTGGTCAAGTTATTTGTAGTGACCGTAAAAGCACACTTTTTTTTCTGGGTTGAAAAACCATTCCCAAATTTGCCATTCTCAAAATAACTAGTTTCTGGTATTTGAGGCCTACTTGAAATCTATCCCAAAAAGAATATCTTACATTGAAGGTACTGATAGTGTCATTCAGAAAAACCTAAGACACACACTAGCGTGCTGATAGAAGTCTGATTCTGTGATTAAACCTATACCTGTCACACAGCGCAAAAAAAAACAGGCCTCACATCTCTATTTAACCAAATCTGTACTGTTTTAGCTGGTCAAGTTATTTGTAGTGACCGTAAAAGCACACTTTTTTTTCTGGGTTGAAAAACCATTCCCAAATTTGCCATTCTCAAAATTGTGGTGAACGGGAACAATGAGGAAAACATCTACAGGGAGTGCAGAATTATTAGGCAAGTTTTATTTTTGAGGATTAATTTTATTTTTGAACAACAACCATGTTCTCAATGAACCCAAAAAACTCATTTATATCAAAGCTGAATATTTTTGGAAGTAGTTTTTAGTTTGTTTTTAGTTTTAGCTATTTTAGGGGGATATCTGTGTGTGCAGGTGACTATTACTGTGCATAATTATTAGGCAACTTAACAAAAAACAAATATATACCCATTTCAATTATTTATTTTTACCAGTGAAACCAATATAACATCTCAACATTCACAAATATACATTTCTGACATTCAAAAACAAAACAAAAACAAATCAGTGACCAATATAGCCACCTTTCTTTGCAAGGACACTCAAAAGCCTGCCATCCATGGATTCTGTCAGTGTTTTGATCTGTTCACCATCAACATTGCGTGCAGCAGCAACCACAGCCTCCCAGACACTGTTCAGAGAGGTGTACTGTTTTCCCTTCTTGTAAATCTCACATTTGATGATGGACCACAGGTTCTCAATGGGGTTCAGATCAGGTGAACAAGGAGGCCATGTCATTAGATTTTCTTCTTTTATACCCTTTCTTGCCAGCCACGCTGTGGAGTACTTGGACGCGTGTGATGGAGCATTGTCCTGCATGAAAATCATGTTTTTCTTGAAGGATGCAGACTTCTTCCTGTACCACTGCTTGAAGAAGGTGTCTTCCAGAAACTGGCAGTAGGACTGGGAGTTGAGCTTGACTCCATCCTCAACCCGAAAAGGCCCCACAAGCTCATCTTTGATGATACCAGCCCAAACCAGTACTCCACCTCCACCTTGCTGGCGTCTGAGTCGGACTGGAGCTCTCTGCCCTTTACCAATCCAGCCACGGGCCCATCCATCTGGCCCATCAAGACTCACTCTCATTTCATCAGTCCATAAAACCTTAGAAAAATCAGTCTTGAGATATTTCTTGGCCCAGTCTTGACGTTTCAGCTTGTGCGTCTTGTTCAGTGGTGGTCGTCTTTCAGCCTTTCTTACCTTGGCCATGTCTCTGAGTATTGCACACCTTGTGCTTTTGGGCACTCCAGTGATGTTGCAGCTCTGAAATATGGCCAAACTGGTGGCAAGTGGCATCTTGGCAGCTGCACGCTTGACTTTTCTCAGTTCATGGGCAGTTATTTTGTGCCTTAGTTTTTCCACACGCTTCTTGCGACCCTGTTGACTATTTTGAATGAAACGCTTGATTGTTCGATGATCACGCTTCAGAAGCTTTGCAATTTTAAGAGTGCTGCATCCCTCTGCAAGATATCTCACTATTTTTGACTTTTCTGAGCCTGTCAAGTCCTTCTTTTGACCCATTTTGCCAAAGGAAAGGAAGTTGCCTAATAATTATGCACACCTAATATAGGGTGTTGATGTCATTAGACCACACCCCTTCTCATTACAGAGATGCACATCACCTAATATGCTTAATTGGTAGTAGGCTTTCGAGCCTATACAGCTTGGAGTAAGACAACATGCATAAAGAGGATGATGTGGTCAAAATACTCATTTGCCTAATAATTCTGCGCGCAGTGTAATAAGGGAAACGGACGTGGACATGGTCGTGGTGGTGTTAGTGGACCCTCTGGCGCTGGGAGAGGACGTGGCCGTTCTGCCACAGCCACACGTCTTAGTGAACCAACTACCTCAGGTCCCAGTAGCCAGCAGAATTTACAGCGATATTTGGTGGGGCCCAATGCCGTTCTAAGGATGGTAAGGCCTGAGCAGGTGCAGGCATTAGTCAATTGGGTGGCCGACAGTGGATCCAGCACGTTCACATTATCTCCCACCCAGTCTTCTGCAGAAAGCGCACAGATGGCGCATGAAAACCAAGCCCATCGGTCTCTCACATCACCCCCATGCATATCAGGGAAACTGTCTGAGCCTCAAGTTATGCAGCAGTCTCTTATGCTGTTTGAAGACTCTGCTGCCAGGGTTTCCCAAGGGCATCCACCTAGCCCTTCCCCAGGGGTGGAAGAGATAGAATGCACTAACGCACAACCACTTATTTTTCCTGATGATGAGGACATGGGAATACCACCTCAGCACGTCTCTGATGATGACGAAACACAGGTGCCAACTGCTGCGTCTTTCTGCAGTGTGCAGACTGAACAGGAGGTCAGGGATCAAGACTGGGTGGAAGACGATGCAGGGGACGATGAGGTCCTAGACCCCACATGGAATGAAGGTCGTGCCACTGACTTTCACAGTTCGGAGGAAGAGGCAGTGGTGAGACCGAGCCAACAGCGTAGCAAAAGAGGGAGCAGTGGGCAAAATCAGAACACCCGCCGCCAAGAGACTCCGCCTGCTACTGACCGCCGCCATCTGGGACCGAGCACCCCAAAGGCAGCTTCAAGGAGTTCCCTGGCATGGCACTTCTTCAAACAATGTGCTGACGACAAGACCCGAGTGGTTTGCACGCTGTGCCATCAGAGCCTGAAGCGAGGCATTAACGTTCTGAACCTTAGCACAACCTGCATGACCAGGCACCTGCATGCAAAGCATGAACTGCAGTGGAGTAAACACCTTAAAAACAAAGAAGTCACTCAGGCTCCCCCTGCTACCTCTTGCTGCTGCTGCCTCGGCCTCTTCTGCTGCTGCCGCCGCCTCGGCCTCTTACTCCGCCTCTGGAGGAACGTTGGCACCTGCCGCCCAGCAAACATGGGATGTACCACCAACACCACCACCTGCGTCACCAAGCATCTCAACCATGTCACACGGCAGCGTTCAGCTCTCCATCTCACAAACATTTGAGAGAAAGCGTAAATTCCCACCTAGCCACCCTCGATCCCTGGCCCTGAATGCCAGCATTTCTAAACTACTGGCCTATGAAATGTTGTCATTTAGGCTGGTGGACACACACAGCTTCAAACAGCTCATGTCACTTGCTGTCCCACAGTATGTTGTTCCCAGCCGCCACTACTTCTCCAAGAGAGCCGTGCCTTCCCTGCACAAACAAGTGTCCGATAAAATCAAGTGTGCACTGCGCAACGCCATCTGTGGCAAGGTCCACCTAACCACAGATACGTGGACCAGTAAGCACGGCCAGGGACGCTATATCTCCCTAACTGCACACTGGGTAAATGTAGTGGCGGCTGGGCCCCAGGCGGAGAGCTGTTTGGCGCACGTCCTTCCGCCGCCAAGGATCGCAGGGCAACATTCTTTGCCTCCTGTCTCCTCCTCCTCCTACTCAGCTTCCTCCTCCTCTTCTTCCACCTGCTCATCCAGTCAGCCACACACCTTCACCACCAACTTCAGCACAGCACGGGGTAAACGTCAGCAGGCCATTCTGAAACTCATATGTTTGGGGGACAGGCCCCACACCGCACAGGAGTTGTGGCGGGGTATAGAACAACAGACCGACGAGTGGTTGCTGCCGGTGAGCCTCAAGCCCGGCCTGGTGGTGTGCGATAATGGGCGAAATCTCGTTGCAGCTCTGGGACTAGCCGGTTTGACGCACATCCCTTGCCTGGCGCATGTGCTGAATTTGGTGGTGCAGAAGTTCATTCGCAACTACCCCGACATGTCAGAGCTGCTGCATAAAGTGCGGGCCGTCTGTTCGCGCTTCAGGCGTTCACACCCTGCCGCTGCTCGCCTGTCTGCGCTACAGTGTAACTTCGGCCTTCCCGCTCACCGCCTCATATGCGACGTACCCACCAGGTGGAACTCCACCTAGCATATGCTGGACAGACTGTGCGAGCAGCAGCAGGCCATAGTGGAGTTTCAGCTGCAGCACGCACGGGTCAGTCGCACTGCGGATCAGACACACTTCACCACCAATGACTGGGCCTCCATGCGAGACCTGTGTGCCCTGTTGCGCTGTTTCGAGTACTCCACCAACATGGCCAGTGGCGATGACGCGGTTATCAGCGTTACAATACCACTTCTATGTCTCCTTGAGAAAACACTTAGGGCGATGATGGAAGAGGAGGTGTCCCAGGAGGAAGAGGAGGAAGAGGGGTCATTTTTAGCACTTTCAGGCCAGTCTCTTCAAAGTGACTCAGAGGGAGGTTTTTTGCAACACCAGAGGCCAGGTACAAATGTGGCAAGACAGGGCCCACTACTGGAGGACGAGGAGGACGAGGATGAGGAGGAGGTGGAGGAGGATGAGGATGAAGCATGTTCACAGCGGGGTGGCACCCAAAGCAGCTCGGGCCCATCACTGGTGTGTGGCTGGGGGGAAACACAGGACGATGACGATACGCCTCCCACAGAGGACAGCTTGTCCTTACCTCTGGGCAGCCTGGCACACATGAGCGACTACATGCTGCAGTGCCTGCGCAACGACAGCAGAGTTGCCCACATTTTAACGTGTGCGGAATACTGGGTTGCCACCCTGCTGGATCCCCGGTACAAAGACAATGTGCCCACCTTACTTCCTACACTGGAGCGTGATAGGAAGATGCGCGAGTACAAGCGCACGTTGGTAGACGCGCTACTGAGAGCATTCCCAAATGTCACAGGGGAACCAGTGGAAGCCCAAGGCAAAGGCAGAGGAGGAGCAAGAGGTCACCAACGCAGCTGTGTCACGGCCAGCTCCTCTGAGGGCAGGGTTAGCATGGCAGAGATGTGGAAAAGTTTTGTCACCACGCCACAGCTAACTGCACCACCACCTGATATGGAACGTGTTAGCAGGAGGCAACATTTCACTAACATGGTGGAACAGTACCTGTGCACACCCCTCCACGTACTGACTGATGGTTCGGCCCCATTCAACTTCTGGGTCTCCAAATTGTCCACGTGGCCAGAGCTAGCCTTTTATGCCTTGGAGGTGCTGGCCTGCCCGGCGGCCAGCGTTTTGTCTGAACGTGTATTCAGCACGGCAGGGGGCGTCATTACAGACAAACGCAGCCGCCTGTCTACAGCCAATGTGGACAAGCTGACGTTCATAAAAATGAACCAGGCATGGATCCCACAGGACCTGTCCATCCCTTGTGCAGATTAGATATTAACTACCTCCCCTTAACAATATATTATTCTACTCCAGGGCACTTCCTCATTCAATACTATTTTTAATTTCATTTTACCATTATATTGCGGGGCAACCCAAAGTTGAATGAACCTCTCCTCTGTCTGGGTGCCGGGGCCTAAATGTGTGACAGTGGCCTGTTCCAGTGGTGGGTGACGTGAAGCCTGATTCTCTGCTATGACATGAAGACTTATTCTGTGCTGACATGAAGCCAGATTCTCTGTTACGCGACCTCTCTCCTCTGCCTGGGTGCCTGGGCCTAAATATGTGACAGTGGCCTGTTCCAGTGGTGGGTGACGTGAAGCCTGATTCTCTGCTATGACATGAATACAGATTCTGCGCTGACATAAGGCCAGATTCTCTGTTACGGGACCTCTCTCCTCTGCCTGGGTGCCTGGGCCTAAATGTGTGACAGTGGCCTGTTCCAGTGGTGGGTGACGTGAAGCCTGATTCTCTGCTATGACATGAATACAGATTCTGCGCTGACATAAGGCCAGATTCTCTGTTACGGGACCTCTCTCCTCTGCCTGGGTGCCTGGGTCTAAATGTTTGACAGTGGCCTGTTCCAGTGGTGGGTGACGTGAAGCCTGATTCTCTGCTATGACATGAATACAGATTCTGCACTGACATAAGGCCAGATTCTCTGTTACGGGACCTCTCTCCTCTGCCTGGGTGCCTGGGCCTAAATGTGTGACAGTGGCCTGTTCCAGTGGTGGGTGACGTGAAGCCTGATTCTCTGCTATGACATGAATACAGATTCTGCGCTGACATAAGGCCAGATTCTCTGTTACGGGACCTCTCTCCTCTGCCTGGGTGCCTGGGCCTAAATGTGTGACAGTGGCCTGTTCCAGTGGTGGGTGACGTGAAGCCTGATTCTCTGCTATGACATGAAGACAGATTCTGCGCTGACATAAGGCCAGATTCTCTGTTACGGGACCTCTCTCCTCTGCCTGGGTGCCTGGGCCTAAATGTGTGACAGTGGCCTGTTCCAGTGGTGGGTGACGTGAAGCCTGATTCTCTGCTATGACATGAAGACAGATTCTGCGCTGACATAAGGCCAGATTCTCTGTTACGGGACCGCTCTCCTCTGTCTGGGTGCCTGGGCCTAAATGTGTGACAGTGGCCTGTTCCAGTGGTGGGTGACGTGAAGCCTGATTCTCTGCTATGACATGAAGACAGATTCTGCGCTGACATAAGGCCAGATTCTCTGTTACGGGACCGCTCTCCTCTGTCTGGGTGCCGGGGCCTAAATGTGTGACAGTGGCCTGTTCCAGTGGTGGGTGACGTGAAGCCTGATTCTCTGCTATGACATGAAGACAGATTCTGTGCTGACATCAGGCCAGATTCTCTGTTACGGGACCTCTCTCCTCTGCCTGGGTGCCTGGGCCTAAATATGTGACAGTGGCCTGTTCCAGTGGTGGGTGATGTGAAGCCTGATTCTCTGCTATGACATGAAGACTGATTCTATGCTGACATGAAGCCAGATTCTCTGCTATGGCATGAAGAGACTGATTCTCTGCTGACATGAAGCCAGATTCTTTGCTATGGCATGAAGAGACTGATTCTCTGCTGACGTGAAGCCAGATTCTCTGCTATGGGACCTCTGTCCAATTGATATTGGTTCATTTTTATTTTTTTAATTTTTATTTTAATTCATTTCCCTATCCACATTTGTTTGCAGGGGATTTACCTACATGTTGCTGCCTTTTGCAGCCCTCTAGCTCTTTCCTGGGCTGTTTTACAGCCTTTTTAGTGCCCAAAAGTTTGGGTCCCCATTGACTTCAATAGGGTTCGGGTTCGGGACGAAGTTCGGATCGGGTTCGGATCCCGAACCCGAACATTTCCGGGAAGTTCGGCCGAACTTCTCGAACCCGAACATCCAGGTGTTCGCTCAACTCTAATCCTAATGCATTGGAGTCTATGAGAATAGCAATCAAATGATTGCTTGTTAGAGTTCCCAATGGGAACTATTAAAAAAGTGTAAAAAAAAGTTTTTTAAAGTATAAAAAAATTTCCCTAAGATGAGAATAAGAATACATACACAAAAAAAAATACACATCATAGACATCGCCACATGTGAAAATGCCCATATTATTAAGATCTAAAAATATTTGTCTAATATGGCAAATGATGAAATGGAAAAAAAAAGTAAAAATGGCTAATATGCCATTTTTTTGACTCTTCATCTCCCACAAAGAAATTAATAAAAAGTGATCAAAAAGTCGTACACACCCCAGGATCAGTGAATAGAACATAGCCTTCACACAGCTCCGTACACAACTGCAAAAAAAAGTTATAGGAGTCAGAATATGGCAAAGAAAATTAAAACATTTTTTTTTAAGGTTTTTATTTTTTTCGTATTAAAACGCAAGAAAAACTATACATACTGTATGTGGTATCACCATAATCACGCTTACCACATAGTGAATGCTGTAAAAAAATAAAAATAAAAACATAAAACTGTTGCAGACTTTCACACCATTTGGATTTCTTTCCAGCTCCCAACTACATTGTATGCAATATTAAATGGTGCCATTAGAAAGTACAACTTATCCTGCAAATAACAAGTCCTCTTACGGCTCTGTTAACAGAAGGATATAAAAGCTACACTCCAAAAAGGCAGGGCGTAAAAAAACGCAAAAATGTAAAATCGCTCTGTCAGCAAGGGGTTAAGGTTGAGATCTCATGAATTTCCCTGTTATGCTAGCCATCTGTTTGGTGCAACATGGAGATGCTTTCCATATTTGTACCAAATGTTAGCAATTAGAGAGATTAAAAATAAGGCATGAGCGAATGGACTTCGGATGAAACATCCGAAGTCGATTTGCATAAAACCTTGTTCTAATACTGTACGGAGCAGGAGCTCCGTACAGTATTAGAATGTATTGGTTTCCCGATGAGCCAAAGTTATTTTAGTTCGAACTGAACCCGAGTTTGGGAAATGTTTTTTTACAGTATAAATTAATTTATGAAGTTATTACCCGAAGTCTTGCGAGATTTCTAGAAAAAATTACTTCAGCTCATTGAAGCTAATACATTCTAATACTGTACGGAGCTCCTGCTCCACTCAGTATTAGAACAAAGTTTTATGCGAATCGACTTTGGATGTTTCATCTGAAGTCGATTTGCTCATCCCTAGTTAAAACTGCGGACAGACCCACTTTAGTAACCTTTACGGTGATTTTTGTATTGCTTAATTACTCAATATTAAAGAGGACCTTTCACTACAATGAAAAATCTAAACTAAGTATACAGACATGGAGAGCGGTGCCCGGGGATCTCCCTGCACTTACTATTATCCCTGGGCGCCGCTCCGTTCTCCCGGTATAGGCTCCGGTATCTTCAGATTTTCAGCTCAACTGGGAGGAGCCTGCCGGCATCTCCTTCTCCCAGGCTGGAGTGCTGGCCAATCGCAGCGCTCAACTCATAGCATGAGAAAAAAAAAAACCTCTCAGGCTATGAGCTGAGCGCTGCGATTGGCCAGCGCTACAGCCTGGAAGAAGGAGACGCAGGCAGGCTCCTCCCAGTTAAGCCGAAAATCTGAAGATACCGGAGGCTATACCCGGAGAATGGAGCGGCGCCCAGGGATAATAGTAAATGCAGGGAGATCCCTGGGCGCCGCTCTCCATGTCTGTATGCTTAGTTTAGATTTTTTATTGTAGTGAAAGGTCCTCTTTAAAGTCTTAAAGAAATTCTCCAGCAATTACAGTTCAAAGGATATTCTATAAAGACATACTGTATAATGATACTTTCCGTTCATAATAATTAATAAAATTAATAATTTCAATTTCCATTTTCTTAGGCGCCAGTTTAGTGTAAATGGTACAGTGACACCTTTTTAAAGAAATGATCTGCAATCAGGGGTGCACCACCAATGTGGGGAGGTGAAGCGATTGCCTTAGGCAGCACCAGGTAGGGGCAAGAAGGGGGCAGCGGAAAGGGGATTGTCTGTTTCTGCAGTATAGTATTGGGAAGCACAGTATGTGGCGCTGTATTACCCTGTATGTTTTTGTAGCTCTGTATGTAATGTTTTCCAAGTATGCCTTTAACAGTAGGGCTGGAGGGAAGGGGTTAGGTTAAGAAATTGGCATTGGGGGTTGGAGTGCCGTTTCTGCTGCCTGAGGCGAAAACTGAAAGGCTAGGTAATCCCCTGTCTGCAATATATATTATAGTAAATATACAAGTATTGTAAAAGGGAGAAACAACACCAATATTACAGTCTGAATGGGGATTATTCCAGTATGGTATTGTAGGCATACAACATGCAGTCTTCTTACTGCAATCAAGCCGGGTGGGAAGCGGAGCCCTTAGCTGCATGCTAATCAGATGGAGCCTGTGGAAGGAGTGCGCTTTGTGTTTTTAGTCCTGCAGCCAATACTCAACCTGTCATTGTGACAGCCTGCAGCGCACAAGCCATCACCAGGCTGCCAAATGACATTCCCTTCTCCCTTTGTGATGAAGGTGAACACTGGAGAGGGCAGAGCTATTCTATATAGTACTTAGAGAAATGCAGGAATGACAGGTATTGATATACTCAGTAATGCAACATAAAATCAGAATATTGTGAAAAGGTTCAATATTCTAGGCTCAAAGTGTCACACTCTAGTCAGCTAATTAATCCATACTCCCTGAGCAAAGGGTACCTCAAAATTGTGACTTTGGGGTTTCATAAGCTATAAGCCATAATCATCCAAATGATAACAAATAAAGGCTTGAAATATCTCGCTTTACATGTAATGAGTCTATCTCATATATTAGTTTCACCTTTTAAGTTGCATTACTAAAATAAATGAACTTTGCACAATATTCAAGCTTTTCGAGTTTCACCTGTAAAAGCCATTCATTCTTCACCAGGCCTAGAGCCGGGGGTACATTGTAAATTCTCCCTGGTGAAAAGCTGTTATACACTCCTTAAGGAGAATCTGTGGGTGATGACCCAGAGACGAGAATGGGAATCCAACAAGGCGTCAGCACCCAGCATACCCAGGCAAGTGCCGGGGCCCACAGCTCCTGCGGGGGCCCATAACACAGCTGCCAGAGGCCAGAAGCAATGAGCGCTTCCATAAATACAGATGGAAGTGCTTATTGCTGGAGCGCAGGAAGCTGTGGTCCTGTCACTCACCGCTCAGCCCCTGCGCTCCTCCCCTTCTTCAGGCCAGCGGTGCTCTGAATGGTGAAGCAGGAAGACTTCTCCCGACTCCACCATTTAGCCTGCAGGCACGGATCGCGCTGTCGGCATGTGTGGGTGGAGCCTGCAGCCCCATAATCTGCATAAGCTCTGCCCACATAGTGCTGCAGAGCGATCTGTGCCCGCAGGGAAGAGAGGTATGTGAGCTTCAGGAGCGGGACAAGGTGAGTAGTTACTGTGTTTTTTTGTTTATAATACAGAGGGGGCACAGAGGACTTTATTACTATGGAGGGGGTACAGAGGACTTTATTACTATGGATCAGGCACAGAGGTCTTTATTACTATGGAGGGAGCATAGAGGTCCTTAGTACTATGGAGGGGGCACAGAGGTCTTTATTACTATGGAGGGGGCACAATGGACTTTATTACTATGGAGGGGGCACATAGGACTTTATTACTATGGAGGGGGCACAGAGATATTTATTACAATGGAGGGGGCAAGAGGGCATTTCTACTATGGAGGGGGCACAGAGGGCATTACTACTCTGGAGGGGGCACAGAAGGCATTACTAATGTGAAGGGGCACAATGGGCATTTCTACTATGGACGGGGCACAGAGCCAGAGGGATTTACTACAATAAAGTGGGCACAGTGGGCATTATTACTGTGAAGGGGGCACAACAGGGATTTCTACTATGAAGGGGGCACAATGGGGATTATTACTATGAAGGGGACACAATGGAGATTATTACTATGAAGGGGGCACAATGGGGATTATTATTGTGAAGGGGGCACAATGGGGATTATTATTGTGAGGGGGCACAGATAGGGCATTACAACTGTGAAAGGGGCCCAGAGAGGGCATAACTACTGTGAGAGGGCACAATGTGGGCATAACTACTGTGAGGGGGCACACATCTGTACAAAACTACTGTGAAGGTTGTACAATGAGAGCAATACTACTATGAGGGGGTTCAATGTTTTTTAAAGTATTGGGGGGGGGCAGAGAAAGGACCCACCCGGGTGCCAAGCACCGTAGGCATGCCACTGAAGCAGAAAACTATTTGCTCCCCACTCCACCATTTAGCCACCAGCGCTCCACAGCAGCAGCACGATGTCCTCCCACATTGTCCTGCTGATCTGTGTAGGGGGAGGAGTGGGGCAGCCTCTGCTCCTCCTACACAGCAGCGAGATGTGTCACATTATCCTGCTGCTGCTGATTGGGAGCGCAGATCATGGGAGGAGCCAGGTGATTGAGGCGAGGAATATTTATTGTTTTTTTTTTTTCACTTACTGTGAAGGGGGCACATCTGGGCATCACCACTGTGAAGGGAGCACTGAGCACATATCTTGGCATTTCCACCGTAAGAGGGCACATTTCTTGCCATATCTACTATGAAGGGGGCACACATCTTGGCATATCTACTCTGAGGGGGCACATATTTTGGGATATCTACTGTGAGGGGGGCACATATCTTGGCATATCTACTGTGATGGGGCACATATCTTGGCATATCAACTATGAAGGGGGCATATCTTGGCATATCTACTGTGAGGGGGCACATATCTGTGAGTAGACCTGAGGGACTGAAACACTAGGTAGAAAACAAAAGTAGGCACATAAGGACTGATTCACATATATCCGCTCTGTGTAAGGTATTTAATCTATAATGCATGCAGTTTCATTGCTGTAAGTGCCGTGCAAAATGTCACAAGGGGGCCCACTGAGACTTTATCGCCCAGGGGCCCACATGAACCTAGAGCCTGCCTTGGAATCCAATATATAAATATTCTTTGTCTCAAAGCTCAGGCATTGACTCCGCATTAGGTCAGTGTGCAATGCCTGATCTGTGTAAGTGAACTTCTGAGATTGCATTCCATCCGACGGCTCCACCACGTGCACCGTCAGCACACAAAGGGTTACTACTGCTCCTTATTTCTCCGTCAAAGGAGCCTCCTGTTGATTGGCTGGTAACAAGCCCGCCTGTATCCATCCCCTGTACCAGGGCAGCCTCCTAGCAGTGTGGAGGAATGCAGCAGCTTGGAGTGGACTGTGCACTTCTGCCTGCTCCGAAGATCAGTCTTCCTGCACTGGATCTGACATTTCCAATCATGCATACTATCCCCCATCCTCCTGCTCATTGTCTTGTCTAGCAGGACAACTAGGGGGAAGCTTGGCTTTTCATCTGGATTATAGAAACCTCATTGTGGAGCTGTCCTTGGTGCTGGATTCAGGGTCCTGCTGTTTTCGACTGCCAGCTTCAGTCATCTATCACTTTGATGAGTTTAATTTCACAGCCCATCACGATAGAAGATGGCCCGGATCCGGTGCATACTCACGGCTGTGTCTGGGTTTTACTTCTGGGAAGCTGCTCTCTTGTTAAGGTATGACATCTCCAACTTACCCATCTGTAAGTCCTGCTGCTCACAACCTGTGCAGCCCTGGGTCGCTACACTGACAGCTGCAGATACTTGTTATCCAAATCTATCTATATCTATCTATCTCTCTAATATCTATCTATCTCTCTAATATCTATCTATTATCATCTATCTCTCTAATATCTATCTATCTCTCTAATATCTATCTATCTATCTATCTATCTATCTATCTATCTCTCTAATATCTATCTATCTCTCTAATATCTATCTATCTATCTATCTATCTATCTATCTATCTATCTATTATCATCTATCTATCTATCTATCTATCTATCTATCTATCTATCTATCTATCTATCTCTCTAATATCTATCTATCTATCTCTCTAATATCTATCTATCTCTCTAATATCTATCTATCTATCTATCTATCTATTATCATCTATCTATCTATCTATCTATCTATCTATCTCTCTCTCTCTCTAATATCTATCTATCTATCTATCTATCTATCTATCTATGTATCTCTCTAATATCTATCTATTTATATCTATCTCTCTAATATCTATCTCTCTATCTATCTATCTATCTATCTATCTAGCGTCTATCTATTATCTATCTATCTAGTGTCTATCTATCTAGTGTCTATCTATCTATCTATCTATCTAATATCTATCTCTCTAATATCTATCTCTCTTCTATCTATCTATCTATCTATCTATCTAGTGTCTATCTATCTATCTATCTATCTATCTATCTAATATCTATCTCTCTAATATCTATCTATCTATCTATCTATCTATATCTATCTCTCTAATATCTATCTCTCTATCTATCCATTTCTATCTAATATATATGCATCTAATCTACCTATCTTCTATCTATCTACCTACCTCTGCCTATCTCGCTATTTCTCTAATATCTCTCTCTCTCATATATCTATTATCTATCTATTATCTATCTATCTATCTATCTCTATTATCAAGTGGACCTCATTATTTCATTTCTTTGATGTCCTATAAATTACTTACTGTTTAGTAATATGATAACCAACTACTATAATCACACCAGGTATCAGTCACTATAATGCATTAACCGGCTGATGATTATTATTGCATCAAGCTACAATGCAAAAGTTAGTTGCAGCTACTGTGAAATAGACTCCATGAAATTACCTGATTTCTAAAATATTGGAATGAGGGTAGGAGCAAAAAAATTGCTGAATATACAGCAAGTGTGTAGTAATAGTATGGATTGTTGTAATATATATACATATATATATGAGAGAGAGAGATGTTGATGTAAAATTACTCGCGATATTGATATTTCCTTGATTTACGTGTCCCAGAAGATGCTCCATTCAGTACAGTAGTAAATCAATGGCCTGCGCTTGATTAAAAAAAGCACTTAGCTAAATATTTTTCAAAGGTACAGTAGCTATCCTTAGTTTTAATTAGACAAGATCACTTACCAATGATTGACAAGCTGAAAACCTCCCGCATAGAGGAGTTTACAAATCCCAGTGTTCAGGAAACAAATTGTGTGTCCTCTAGTCCCGTCAGCGTGCGATTTTGTCGCCTTGTTTACTTGGCGGATAATATTATCGGAACATTGTGGGTAAGCTAATATGACGAGTTCTGCTGTGAATTACTACACTGTTTCACTATATGTTTTGTTAATGGAATTTATATGAAAATCATTACATTTCAATTAATGTCATTTACTTTTACATGTTTCTATCGGCGCTCATGAATGATGAATTTGCAATGAAGGAATGGGGCATGGCTTTATAATTTAATTTTGTACCAGAATGAATACGGTAATACAGACTCAAGGTCACAAAGAGCTTTGGCTGTAAATCCAGACATTCAAGTCTATAATTCCTGTACATAACGGCAAGGTGCATTACACTTTATTGGAATATGTGTCTCAATGGCTAAAATCAATAAGAATTAGGGTCTTTGCTGAGGTCTTAGAATTAAATTGTGCTCTGGGAGCCTTTATAGCTGGGGCCTGAAGGCCACTTGTGTGACCTGCGATGACTTTGTGTGGTCTCAACCATCTGGACACAGGGATGCTTGCCTATGTGTGGTTACTCACATCTAGTATCCATGTCAGATCTGAGTGACCACAGCTTAGGAGAAGCAATGGACAAGTGCTACTGGTGCAGCAAGTAGCCATCTCTGGGTCTCCTACACATCAGGAGAATGGAGTCTCTTGACCCCTGTTTAGCACTATAGAAAGGAGTAGATGAGTTAGAGGTGGTGTCTATCTATGTGACTCTCCTCTGAAGTTTATGGAGTTATGAAATGATAAGTTATTACCACAACACCCTTAGGGCGTTCCCATGTGCCATTCTTGATCCCCCTGGGCTGGAGTAACAAGTGGAAGATTTCTGGAGTATGTTATAGTAAATCTGGTGGGCCGTGCTAAGTACTAAACACCCCCCCCCCTCCCGCTAAGCCCCACCACTTAGACGAGAAGTTCAAAAAGTCACATATTACTGTGCAAATATGACATTTTAATTTCATAATAGGGTAAATTAAATTATAAATCTCCCCATTTTCTTTATTGGAAAGAGCTATGCATGCTCTCCTCCTCTCTAGATTGCAAGCTGTGGGAGAAGTGACCCCATTTCTCCTGATACATGGGAGTCCTGAAAGTAGAACCTGCACTTATCAGACATTGCTGGTGTATAATACACCAAAAATATCGGTAATACTCCTTTATGTTTTACTGTGGTTCTTAGGAGTGGTTCAGTGTGACAATTAGAGAGGACCCGTCACCTCTCCTGACATGGCTGTTTTATTAACTACTAGAATATATCTATATATCATAAGCTTCATACATTCCCTGCACTACACCATCAACAGGCACAGCATATCATTACAACCTGTAACATTCACTACAGTTAATCTTATCATTAAAACATCATTACATAAATTAATTTTCATATACTACAAAGGTATTATCGCTTATGGGCTGCGCAGTCTTTTCTGGTCTGAGGGCTTACAGAGGACCTCGCCCCTCTCCTGACATATCTCTTTTATTAACCATCTGCATTCCCCATTTAATAACAATTCTTGCAGCATCTATTCTTATGGCTCTATGTTGTGCCATGCCTCTGTTATTTCTACCAGAAGTTATGATGAATTGTCAGCAGCTTGCAGTAAAGGTACAGATGGTTACTAGCTGGGGGTGTGTCCCTGCCAGTCTGACAGCAGCAGTACTGATTGGACACAGTCAGACACACCATCTATTGGTAACGCCCACCAGTACCTTTACTGCAGACTGCTGGCAATTTATTTGCAAACTTCTAGCAGGAATAATAAAGGAATGGCACAACACACAGTCATAAGAATAGCTGTTCCAAAATGGTTATTACATGGGGAATGCAAGTAGTTACTAAAACAGACATGTCAGGAGAGGGGAGAGGTCCTCTTTAAGACCTCATACCAGAAAAGGCTGTGCAGCCCATAAGCGATAATACCTTTGTAGTATTTGAAAATGAATTTATGTAATGATGCTTTAATGGTAAGATTAACTGTAGTGATTGTTACAGGTTGTGTATGTTGTAGGCAACATTTGAAGCTCATGATATATACAGTAGATATATTGCAAATAATAATATCATAAGCAAAGTCGTGTTGTACTCAGAGAACATTTGAAATGTCTACAATGGTAATTTACCATGACCACCACTAGAATGGGCAGTGGACTGGGTTGCTCATTCATACAGAAAAGCTGTTCTTAAGAGTTTCTCATCCTTACTATGGAGATGCTGAGACCCTATGGTAAGCACACAGCAATGATAAACAGCTCGTCATTAATCATGGTGGGGGAAATCAATACACTAGATCTCTTCATTTACCAGGCCCTTAGAATCCCCTATGGCACTTTTCAGTAGTCCCAAAGGGAATATCAAAATGTTAATGGGTTAAATCCAGTTTAGCTGCATATTGAATGTAACCTACTTAGGACACGTTCACATCACTCTTTATCTCTCTGTTCTTCTGATCTGAAAAATTAGGGATCTATTATTCTGATCATCAGTAATGATGAGTTTGCATCAGTTTGTATCACTTCCATCAGAGATCACTTATGTTGAACGGGAGGGAAATTCCTGAAAAATAGGAATTTTACTCCCATCAAAAATAACTGATCTGTGATGGAAGTGACAAAACTGATAAACTGATGAAAACGGATGCTCAAAATAACGGATCCGTCTCTTTTTTTCTATTCTTCTGACGGATCACAATGTGATGTGATGTGAACGAAGCCTTAATCTGGGATGACATCACGAGTCTGCCTGAAAAGAATGCAATCGCTAACACTGAAAATGTTACAGTAAATGCATCAACCATTTTGTGATTCTACTTTGATAAAGGTCAGCCTCCTACAGGATGTGACATTTACATTATTAAAAAGATGAACCTGTATAGGATCTGTATTTCCTTTATGATTTTACACAGCTACTTGAGGAGAAGATATTGGCTTGTCCAACATGTCAGCTTTTAGTAAAAACTTGTATTTTTCATGAAATATCAATTCTGGAGAATCTTTTCTTAACAATTGCCATAGTGCCCTATTATTCCCTCTGGAAAAGTGTGTATAAATGAAGAATTGAGCCTTACCGTTTCCTTTGTCCCTGCATAATTGGCCACTTTCTAAATGTCAGACTGTAGAAGCGCATACTCTTATGACAAGGGGAATGGTATAACCTCATTTTCAATTTGTTCATACATTTCCAGGAGGAATAACAGAAGGAAATATTTAATGAGAAATCAAAGTATAGACTTCTGAACATCTCAATGATCTTCCTTAAAAGGCTTCTTCAGGAATAATGAGTTTTCCGCCTGCTTCTCACCACTCCGGTCTTCCACGCTGCCTCCGCTGTGTCCATGTTCCAGATCCCACTGTGCTTACATCCAGCACAGCATGGGCAATGTCTCATTCTCCACTGCAGCCGATGACCACAAGCAGCACACACAAGTTGTGCCTATGTGATCAACAGTAAGAAATCATAGATTTTGACAGTCGACTGTCTCTGTAATAGCCAGGGATCCCAGCAATTTAACCCTTTGTTGCCACGCTTCCTCTGTCAGACCATTAGCGCCCAGTGGCATTATGGGATTATCATGGATGTCAAAGGCCTAACAAAGGCTCCCAGGCCTGCCACAGGCATCCGCCTATTAGACCATGCCAGAAGAATCCTATATACTGTAGGTTCCCAGTCAACAATGCGCTGACATATAGCAATGCTGGGGAATGATAAGTATTCTAAGGCATAAATGCAAGAAATAAACTGACTGCAGCATCAAGTTCCCTACTGGAACAAAAAAAAGGAAAACTAAAAAAATATTTAAAAAAGTTAATATATATTTGTATCACATTCAAAATACTGATTTCTTTGCAATACTGTGCAAAAATATTTAAACTTAAATTCTATTGTTATGAGGACAGATGGTGCCCAGCACTGCTTCACTCTTCCCAGTGGGCATGGCTGCTGATTTTCTCAGCCGTTTCTCCACTCCTGGGCTCCAGCAGCTCAGACCCACCATCATTACTGTCCTCCAGTGATGGCCAGTTCGCATTGTTCGTCCGCGAACATATGCGGGCTGCCATCTTTTTTCACAAGTACGGCGGGGCACAGGTAAGCCCTTACCTGTGCCTGTGCGCGAGCCGGTCTGAAAACAAGTGTGGTCAGTGGGAGCAGGCAGTTCCGAGAACAGCCACCGGGGGCCTTCATCGGGCTGTTCTCGGAACTGCCTGCTCCCGGTGACCGCATTTGTTTTCAGACCGGCTCGCGGCACAGGTAAGGGCTTACCTGTGCCTTGCCGGACTTGTAAAAAAAGATGGCAGCCCGCATATGTTCGCGGGCGAACAATGCGAACTGGCCATCACTGCTGTCCTCTTGCCCAGAGTAGCGCTGCTCAATCTACTCCATGCAGGCTGAGCCCTGCTCCCTAACTAGCCCGAAGGACGCACACTCCCTCCAGCTCTCAAAGGGCCAGCATATGCACCCTTATCTTTCCTAGTCAATGGTTGGCTACCCTGGGGTACTTAAGGCACCTTCCTCTTAGAGTTTGCCTGAGCAATAGGTTCTAGTACTGTAGCATCCTTTAAAGGTATGCCATTAACTTGGTTGCCTGCCTGTGTATTGACTACTGCCTGACTTCAGGATTTGACCCTTTGCTGCCTGATCTCTCTACTGACTCTGGGCTACCCGCCCTGACCTCAGACTGTTTTTGGATTACACAGACACTACTTGCCATAGCTTCAGTCTGTCCCTGACTACGGTTTTACCTGATCCCTTAGTGCTCCATTTCGGTGTCTCTTAACCCCTGAGGGTCAGCAGTCACTATAACAGAAATTAGTGGCCTGGTGGTTTATCTGCATACTAGTAGGGCTACTTTGATAACACCCTTAAAGGATTTGTCTCACTTCAGCAAGTGTCATTTATTATGTAGAGAATGTTAATACAAGCCACTTACTAAGGCCTCATGCACACGACCGTTGTGTGTATTGTGGTCCGCAAAACGCGAATCCGCAAAAGACGAATGGCGTCTGTGTGCGTTCCGCAATTTGCAGAACGCCACAGACAACAATTAATATAACTGCCTATTCTTGTCCGAAACACTGACAAGAATAGGACAGGTTATATTTTTTTTTGCAGACCATGGACGGAGCAAAGGATGCGGACAGCACACGGAGTGCTGTCCGTATCTTTTGCAGCCCTATTGAAGTGAATGGGTCCGCATCCAAGCCGCAAAAACTGCTGCTCAGATGGGGACCAAAACAACGGCCGTGTGCATGAGGCCTAATGTATTGTTATCATCCATATTGCTTCCTTTGCTGGCAGGATTCATTTTTCCATCACATTATACACTGCTCGTTTCCATGATTACGACCACCCTACAATCCATCAGTGGTGGTCGTGTTTGCACAATATAGAAAAAAGCCTCAGCCTCTCTGGTGGCTGGGACCATGGGAGCACATATAGGCTAGTACATTTTCCTATAGTGTGCAAGCATGACCACCACTGATGAATTGCAGGGTGGTCGTAACCGTGGAAACGAGCAGTGTGTAATGAGATGGAAAATGAATCCAGCCAGCAAAGGAGGCAATATGGACAAGCACAATACATTAGTAACTGCCTTGTATTAACTTTCTAATAAATTAATGCTATTTGCTGAAGTGAGACAACCCCCTGTTCACAGACACAGCACATTCTCATCTGCTTTGCTATATTGACATATTTGGTATCACATGCCAACCCATAGAATAAAATGAGCATGCTATTTGTGCTGCACAGTATTTCTGTGTAAAAAAAAACTAAAGTACAGGTTTTGATAAATTCTCTCTTATGTCACCAATCAAAACGAATGTGCATCTATAATTAAAAATCAACACCAATCAGAGATGTCGTTTTATATCATCCATAACATAAAAACGACTTATGATCAAGGATGTGCATACCATAGCGACAGTCCATGCGGCTGCTACCGGACCAATGAGACAGGAGGCATCTGAGGTTAGACTTATCATCCTTTACAACAGTGCTTCTCAAATAGTGGGGCGCGCCCGCCAGGGGGGGCGCCAGGCTCCGTAAGGGGGGGCTCGTTCAGGGCCGGCCTTTGGGGTGTGCGGGCTGTGCGGCCGCACAGGGCGCCATAGCAACAGGGGCGCCGGGCGGCCGACAGCTCGCAGTGTAATATGCGGCAGGGAGATGAGCGCTGGAAGCGCTCATCTCCCGTCTGATCAGAGGCCGGCGCAGGCGCTGGACGCGATGTACGGAGCGGGGAGCCGGCAATAGCGGTTATTCTCTTATATGTTAATAAGGATACAGTGTTATGCAGAGGTGTACTTATAACAATTTTATAAACAAATGATACTATTTACAGTCGCGCGGGGGGCTCGAAATGTTTTCTTCTTCCTAGGGGGGGCATGACAGAAAATAATTGAGAAGCACTGCTTTACAAGGACACAGAAAAGTTGGCAAAGCAGATCTGTATGAGAGAAATGCTGCCCTTACTTGTTATAATAGATGGAAAAAGTGTGGGAGAAAGTAAAGCCCAAGCTGCCCCGTCTCCGGACAGTTATGTGCAATTGTATGGACCCACAGCAGCTAGGTTCCTCACTTTGGTTTTGGTATGAAACCCCTCTGCTGTAAGTCTGTCACTGATATCCATGGATATCCATATCCTCTTCTGATTCCTAATAAAGGACACATTGAGACAAAGAGAATGGAAAGACAAAATTAACAAACAAAATGTAATTGTGAGCTGTGCATAGGCTATTACAGTCCTGATCAAAAGTTTAAGACCACTTGAAAAATGGCAAAAGTCATATTTTACATTGTTGGATCTTAACAAGGTTCCAAGTAGAGCTTCAACATGCAACAAGAAGAAATGAGAGTGAGACAAAACATTTTTTGAGCATTCAATTAATTGAAAATAACGATTAAACTGAAACAGGCTGTTTTTCAGCTGATCCAAATTTTAAGACCACGTGCCTTTAACCCCTTAGGGACTTAGGGCGTATCGGTACGCCCTGTTTCCCGGGTCCTTAAGGAGTCAGGGCGTACCGGTACGTCCTAACTTTAAACAGATATTACGTCCCGGCGGGGGTTAATAAGAACAGGATGCCTGCTGAAATCATTCAGTGGGCATGCTGTCACAACACCGGGTCGGGGGTCATTTGACCCCCCCGTATCGGCGATCGCCGCAAACCGCAGGTCAATTCAGACCTGCGGTTTGCGGCTTTTACCTGTGGTTGCGGCGGCTGTGCAGCGGTACCATCAGGTCCCCATGCGGCTGTAGGGGGACCCGATGGCATGGAAGGCATTGCGCTGCCTTCTGGTGAAGAGCCTGTGAGATCCAGCCCCCTGGATCTCACAGGCCAGAAGTTGTATGAGTAATACACACAGTATTACTCATACAGCCAATGCATTCCAATACAGAATTATTGGAATGCATTGTAAAGAATTAGACCCCCAAAAGTTCAAGTCCCAAAGTGGGACAAAAAATAAAGTAAAAAAAAGTTTAAAAAATAAAGTTTTCCCCCCAAAAAATAAAAAATTTCAAGTAAAAATGAACAAAACGTCATTTTCCCAAATAAAGTAAAAAAAAAAATTGGTAAAAAAAAGTATACATATTAGGTATCGCCGCGTCCGTATCGACCGGCTCTATAAACATATCACATGACCTAACCCCTCAGATGAACACCGTAAAAAATTAAAAATAAAAACTGTGCTAAATAAACCATTTTTTGTCACCTTACATCACAAAAAGTGTAATAGCAAGCGATCAAAAAGTCATATGCACCCCAAAATAGTGCCAAAAATCATACCCTACCCAAGGTAATCGCCCAAAAACTGAAAAAAGGAAACACTAAAACATGATTTTTTTGGCTTCAAAAATGAAATCATTGTGTAAAACTTACATAAATAAAAAAAAAGTATCGCCGCCGTGACAACCTGGTCTATAAAAATATCACATGATCTAACCTGTCAGATAAATGTTGTAAATAACAAAAAATAAAAACGGTGCCAAAACAGCTATTTCTTGTTATCTTGCCTCACAAAAAGTGTAATATAGAGCAACCAAAAATCATATGTACCCTAAACTAGTACCTACAATACTGCCACCCTATCCCGTAGTTTCTAAAATGGGGCCACTTTTTGGGAGTTTCTACACTAGGAGTGCATCAGGGGGGCTTCAAATGGGACATGGTGTCAAAAAAAACAGTCCAGCAAAAACTTCCTTCTGCGCCCTGCCGTGTGCCCGTACAGCTGTTTACGACCACATATGGGGTGTTTATGTAAACTACAGAATCAGGGCCATAAATATTGAGTTTTGTTTGGCTGTTAACCCTTGCTTTGTTACTGGGAAAAATGGATTAAAATGGAAAATTTGCCCAAAAATGTAAATTCAGAAATTTCATCTCCATTTGCCAATAACTCTTGTGGAACACCTAAAGGGTTTAACGACGTTTTTAAAATCTGTTTTGAATACCTTGAGGGTTGTAGTTTCTTAGATTGGGTCACTTTTATGGAGTTTCTACTCTAGGGTTGCATCAGGGGGGCTTCAAATGGGACATGGTGTCAAAAAAAACAGTCCAGCAAAATCTGCCTTCCAAAAACCATATGGAATTTTTTTCCTTCTGCGCCCTGCCGTGTGCCCGTACAGCTGTTTACGACCATATATGGGGTGTTTCTGTAAACTACAGAATCAGGGCCATAAATATAGAGTTTTGTTTGGCTGTTAACCCTTGCTTTGTAAAAGTAAAAAAATATTAAAATGGAAAATCTGCCAAAAAAGTGAAATTTAGAAATTGTATCTCTATTTTCCATTAATTCTTGTGGAACACCTAAAGGATTAACAACGTTTGTAAAATCAGTTTTGAATATCTTGAGGGGTGTAGTTACTTAGATGGGGTCACTTTTATGGAGTTTCTACTCTAGGGGTGCATTAGGGGGGCTTCAAATGGGACATGGTGTCAAAAAAAACAGTCCAGCAAAACCTGCCTTCCAAAAACCATATGGCATTCCTTTCCTTCTGCGCCCTGCCGTGTGCCCGTACAGCGGTTTACGACCACATATGGGGTGTTTCTGTAAACTACAGAATCAGCAACATAAATATTGAGTTTGGTTTGGCTGTTAATTCTTGCTTTGTAACTGGAAAAAAAGTATTAAAATTGAAAATCTGCCAAAAAAGTGAAATTTTGAAATTGGATCTCTATTTTCCATTAATTCTTGTGGAACACCTAAAGGGTTAACAAAGTTTGTAAAATCAGTTTTGAATACCTTGAGGGGTGTATTTTATAGAATGGGGTCATTTTTGGGTGGTTTCTATTATGTAAGCCTCGCAAAGTGACTTCAGACCTGAACTGGTCACTAAAAAGTGGGTTTTTGAAAATTTCATAAAAATTTCAAGATTTGCTTCTAAACTTCTACGCCTTGTAACATCCCCAAAAAATAAAATATCATTCCCAAAATGATCCAAACATGAAGTAGACATATGGAAAATGTAAAGTAATAACTATTTTTGGAGGTATTACTATGTATTATAGAAGTAGAGAAATTGAAACTTGGAAATTTACAATTTTTTTACAAATTTTTGGTAAATTTGGTATTTTTTTTATCAATAAAAATGATTTTTTTTTTACTTCATTTTACCAGTGTCATGAAGTACAATATGTGACAAAAAAAACTATCTCAGTATGGCCTGGGTAAGTCAAAGCGTTTTAAAGTTATCAGCACTTAAAGTGACACTGGTCAGATTTGCAAAAAATGGCCAAGTCCTTAAGGTTAAATAGGCCTTAGTCCTTAAGGGGTTAAAAGGCCAAATCTGTGCAAAGATGTAAATTCATTGTAATTTTCTGTCAGGTAGTCACACGTGTTGGCAAAGGCAAAAAAACTCTCCCTTTTTGAACGTGGTCAGGTTGTTGAACTGCATAAGCAGGGTCTCTCACAGCGCGCAATCATTGCTGAGTTAGGACTCAGTAAGACAGTCATTTGGAATTTCTTAAATGATCCTGAGAGTTATGGAACAAAATAGTTAAGTGGAAGACCCCAAAAAATTTCATCAGCACTGAGCCGGAGGATTCAATTGGCTGTCCGTCAAGACACTGGACGATTCTCGACCCAAATTAGGGCCCTTACTGGTGCTGACTGCAGCCCCATAACCATCAGATGGCATCTGAGACTGAAGGGCTTCAAAAACAAAAAACGTCTTCAAAGACCTCATCTCCTTGAACGCCACAGAACTGCTCGTTTGGACTTTGCCAGAGAGCACCAAACATGGGACATTCAAAGGTGGAAGAAAGTTTCATTCTCTGATGAGAAAAAATTTAACCTTGATGGTCCTGATGGTTTCCAACGTTACTGGCATGACAAGCAGATCCCACCTGAGATGTTTTCTACGCGCCACAGTGGAGGGGGCGCCATAATGGTCTGGGGTGCTTTTTCCTTCAGTGGAACAATGGAGCTTCAGGAAGTGCAGGGGTGTCAAACGATCGCTGGCTATGTCCAGATGTTGCAGAGAGCATTCCTCATGACTGGGTTTTTCAATAGGACAACGCTACAGTACACAATGCCCGCAGGACAAGGGACTTCTTCCAGGAGAATAACATCACTCTTTTGGCCTATCTTGCGTGTTCCCCTGATCTAAATCCAATTGAGAACCTTTGGGGATGGATGGCAATGGAAGTTTACAAAAATGGACAACAGTTCCAAACAGTAGATGGCCTTTGTGCGGCCGTCTTCACCACTTGGAGAAATGTTACCACTCACCTCATGGAAATGCTTGCATCAAGCATGCCGAAACGAATTTTGGAAGTGATAAACAATAACGGCGGAGCTACTCATTACTGAGTTCATGTTTGGAAGTTGGATTTCTGTTTTGGGGGGGTTTAGTTTTTTTTTGGAGGTGTAGTCCTAAACTTTTGATCAGCTGAAAAACAGCCTGTTTCAGTTTATTCGTTGTTTTCATTAAATTGAATGCACAAAAAAAGTTTGGTCTCACTCCCATTTCTTCTTGTTGCATGTTGAAGCTCTACTTGGAACCTTGTTAAGATCCAGCCATGCTAAATATGATTTTTTGCCATTTTTCAAGTGGTCTTAAACCTTTGATCAGGACTGTATATTGTATTATATTACAATTTTGTACAAAGTTTCTTTTGGGCATTTGGTTGTTTCTATATCAATGTGATTATTAATTATCCAAGAAATATGAGCAAGCCAAATCCACAGCCCTTCTCGTCTAAGACCAGATAGATAAAAACACTTTGTTATCCCAAAGATGTGGTAAAACGATGATTAACATTTCTACTGAGCGAACAAGGCCATGAAAGGCCGAGCTTAACATTTCTATGTGTGGAGCCACTGAAGTGTGATAGCAATTATCCTTTACTGGCCATCCAAGTGAATGATAATGATTATTGATCCATAGAGTGTACATCTGTCCTTAGCTCAGCACACTGTGAAATCACTTCAGCGTGTGACCACGATATTTCTTCAGTTTGAAGAGTTAAAAGGTGTTAAATATGGAATATTATACATAGCAGTGTTTGTTTCACAGTGGGTCACGCTATCCATTATCTGGTTATTACAACAGGCAGTGGATCCCGGGGTCACCTGTCCCTATATCATTATCGTTCTAATTAGTATTGTTTCGTTGAAAGCCTTATTAATAAATCAGATGAAAAATGCACCGAATACTTGTGCTGTGCATATTATCTATCTTGATAAAAACATACTGAAGGTGTACTAAACTGTCCTTGTCCACTCCAACCAATCAGTGCGCAGCTTTTAATTCTAAAACCGCACAAATTTAGGCTACTTTCACACTCGTCTTGTATCTGCACAAACAGATCCGCACCAATAATGCAAACGCTTGTATCTGTTCATAATGGATCCGTTTGCATTATTCATAAATAAAAAGTCTAAGTCAAAACGGATCCATCTTGACTTACATTGAAAGTCAATGGAGGACGGATCCGTTTTCAATTGCACCATATTGTGTCAGTGAAAAACGGATCCATCCCCATTGACTTACATTGTAAGTCAGGATGGATCCATTTGGCTGCGCATAGTCAGACGGTCACCGAAATGCTGCAAGCTGCGTTTTAGTGACCGTCTAAAAAATGCAACGGAGACCAAACGCAGGCAAATTGATGCATTCTGAACGGATCCTTAAACATTCAGAATGCATACGTTTTGGGCCGCTTGTGAGAGACCTAAAACGGATCTCACAAGCGGACCCAGAAACGCCAGTGTGAAAGTAGCCTAAGGCTACTTTCACACTAGCGGCACGGACCTCCAGCAGGCAGTTCCGTTGGGTGAACAGCCTCTCGGATCCGTCCTGCCGCTAGTGACCGTGTGCCCCCGGACTGCCGCTCTGTCCGACATCTATTCCGGCAGCCTCTCGCCGTGCACTGCCATGCCCCTGCCGGAACTCCGCACAGCCCCCATTATAGTCACACGGTCACTAGCGGCAGGACGGATCCGGCAGGCTGTTCACCTGACGGAACAGCCTGCCAGAGGTCCGTGCCGCTAATGTGAAAGTAGCCCAAAGGTTGTGAAGCAGTAATGATGAGTAAGTCCACTGTATACTTTATAATATCAAGAAAGATATACAGTGCATCTTCCTATAAATATATAAAGGAACTATGGGAACCTACCAGTGATAGAATGTAGCGTCGGATCTGAGGATCGCGACCATGATCCTCAAAATTTGCAGCGTATCTACACTACACTTATTTTAGGGCACATCCCAATTAAGGGCCCCTTCTATTAAAGCCTCTCAATATTTATTTTAAGGTTCCTTTATATGTTTATCAATGTGAACATCATTTATTGTGTAGATTAAAAAAAGGGGGCGTCCCCATTCATGCAGGGGAACACATCTCTATTTTGAATTTCTGGCACAATTTTTGCACATATATATATTGGTAATCACACCTAATGTCTCTTATGCAAATGAAACCTGATGAAGGGGACTTTTATTGATTAATCCAAATAAAATAGAAGATCCTTCTTCTTTTATACGACCGTGACGGTTTCTTGCTCCGGAAAAGGCGAACATCCTGCATCTACATAACTTTGGCACTTTCACCAGCAACACAGAGGAACTCAAGACCAGTGTGTAAAACACCAGTCTTAATATAGGTCCCCTCTGAATATTAGAAAGTGTATTTACCAAATCTAATTAAAGACAATTAACGGCCGCAATAGTGCCAGAAGCGCTGCCACATGCAGAGGTGACGTGCGCGCATTTATCTTTGTCTGTCTAGATATGAGAATTGACTTTAGCTGTAACAATGAGAGGGCTCCTGAGGAGGTTACTATGTGAACCAGAAACGCGTTGAGCCAGAGTCGATCTTCAGCTAGTCATAACAGACCTAATGAATATGCGATAGGCAGCTACAATGTTTCATTTAAGCTGGTAGTGAGGGATACATAGGGTGGTATCATTGTACACAGCATTGGCAGCATAGATTTAAGGGAATAGTTGCGCCATACTGAATGTTTGAGCAATGACAATCAAGAAAGTATAACCCTCTATCTAGACCCTCACGAAGGATATTAATTGGTATAGGGACAGCATTGGGTGTCAAATTGCCATATTTGCCCAGATTGGCCTTTTGAGTTTATTTGTGCTGTCCTTATACATATTTCTTATCTCCTGATAGATTGGTTTAGAGAAGTGTTTTCTACCCAGTTTTTAAGTGAATTATCGAAATAAAGTTTTTTTGTTCATTTTTAGCATCGTTCACTAAGCAAAAAAAAATGTCGCTAAAATGTAACTTTTATTAAATATATATTAAAATAATTAGGGAAGGAAGATCTCATAAAATATAGATTGTCCAATCCCACTTATTCTTCAGGGATAATTCACCAGGACAGGCAGCCAGCCAATGTGCAGGCACCGCTATCTCCCCTGGGGGACAAGGCTGATGTTGGGGGGGGGGGGAGAGAATCAATATGCTCCTGGACCTCAAAGTTTACACAGGCACCTGATTTTGAGAAGAGGGTTACAACAAGCGGTGGAGAAATTCACCAGCTACATTAGAGAAAGGAAACACTCCTTATATGTACGTGACACCAGGGATTTTAAGGAAGGAAAAATATTTTAGTTTACTGGGAAGTATAATAAAAGCAACCCGGAAACTGAAACAGACATCTCCTCCTCTGAGGGTGACACTGATGGAGAAACTTTCTCTAACACCACATTCAGGAATAGAGGTGGGAATAGAGGCCGAGGTTGGCGACCAAACAGAAGTAGGGGAAGAGGCAGAGGAGACAGTGGTCCCAGAGGAGAGTTTTTTTTAGGGATGGGCTCAGAATACCATCTAAGAAACAGGAAACATCAATAAATAGGATTAAAAACACTGAAGACCTCCAGATCATTAATTTGTCACAGCGTACTCTTACAGGCACAGAAATGGAGATACTTTGGAAAGGGCTATCCTTCATGCCTACATGTAAATATAACCCTTTCCATTGGGTTAAAGACCTGAATTTGTTTATAAGACGTTTAAAATGGAAAAAGTTCTTCTCTACCCATGATCGAGACCAATGCTGCTTGTTGGGGATAAGAGGAGGAGGAGCTAGGTGACGTCCGACTTCTTGCAGATCTCTTAGAAGAGGGCCAAAGGCCAATTGTTGCAGTCCCCTTCACCCAACTGAAGCCTCCATCCAGAAAAAGTCCACCTACTAATGAGTATTCTCCTTTAGACGCATTTCTAATTGTGGTAACTGAAAAACTGAGGTCTCTAAGTACTCAGAGGTGGAAAAAGAGAAATCTGACTCCAACCGAAAATGAGGCCTTAAATTCCCTGACCGATGATGAAAGCTTCATCATTAAACCCTAAAGGGGGTAATGTGGTGATTCTAGCGGTTAAGGCCTATAGGGACATGTGCAGAAAATATGAAGAAAGACGGCTTCAGATTCAATAAACGTCCTCTAAAACTTCTCCTTTATTTTGGTAATAAATAATACAGCAGACACATCCACCTTGTATACAGTGATTGTTGACGCGTTTCAGACACTACGTCCTTAGTCGTAACAAACTATCACAATGGAGAGCATGAATTTAAGTTTGCCCTAATCCCTCCTCTCCGAAATCAAGGGGAGGAAAAAGCCTCCACCATTGGTCACTCCATCATGATTAGCACCTGTTACCTAAACACACATGATCAGGTCATAGATGCTTATCACACCACGCAAAGGTTTACTCCAGATTAACCCCTGTTTGTCTCAAATCATGAGACACAAACAGTCTCCACCTCCAGGCTTCCAACATTACACTGGACAAAAAAGGCATCGTGTGAACAGCATACTATCTAATAAAACATATGGTAACTAAAACTTATATGGCCTGGACCCTATGCTATAAAGAACCTTCATACAGAGATCCATATGACCACCTTGGAAAGACATCTGTTTACTGACCCTCAGCACATATTATTGATAAATGTACATAAGCTCCTTTTTTAGGTTCAGGCCCGCGGGAACTCTGCTATTCAGCCTGAATATCCAATACGCCTCACGAAGGAGGAGTTTTTTACGGTGGTCACCACCTCTCAAAGGTGCAAAGACCCTTTCCACTGCAAAAGCACAAAAGCCTTTTGTCCTGCGGGCGTGGACCTGCACAAAGTGTCCCGCTACATTGGAAATATTTACAGCATTAGGATTGCTGATATAATTGAGATGTTCCAGTAACCTGTTTTTAAATTTACGTATAGTACTTCCTATATACATGAGATCACATTCCGTGCCGCGGATTATATATACCACGTCAGTGGTATTGCAGTTGATGTAGCTTTTAATTGGGAAGCTACAAGAATGGTCAGAATTCTCAAAGGTTTGTAATGGAATGACATAATTGCATGTTTTGCATGGGCTACCACCACATTTAGTAAAACCTTTATAGCTGAGCCAATTATGTCTCTTCCTGGCATTTGTGTTGGATGAGAATAACGACGGTGACAGGGAGCAGGACACTGTGGGAGCCCTCCTTGGCACTATTTTACATCCAGATTTTAATGCATTATATAATATCTCATCGTCATATAGAATCGGCAGGCAGCCATTTACTATATTTCGTATTTTACTGAATTGTTTACTGTATGTTAGTGTCAAAGTGGGGATGCAGTCCAGCCCCCTGTCACCATAGTCACCCACATCCTTCACCCGGTTCTTGTCATTATTTCGGCTATCCTTCAAACCAAAGAGCATATGGAATCTACTTTTTTGTATCGGTACATTTCTCCCTCTCTGGAGCATCCTATCCGGATAATTTCTCGCCTTCAATCTTTTATCTATCGCGATGCATTCATCTTCAAAAGTAAGAGAAGAACTACAGTTCCTAACGGCTCGTATATATTCACCCACTGGGATCGCTTTAATGACATGTAATGGATGGTGGCTTTTTGCATTCAGGATGGAATTCCCTGCTATTTCCTTTCTATAGGTCCGTGTGTGTATGATCTCATTTGGAAAACCACTGAGTGTCAGATCCAGAAAATTAGTGCTGGATTCTTCCACTATGCACGTAAAGCGTAAATTATATGCATTGTCATTCAAATAACCCTGGAGGTCTGGGACGGCAGACACATCGCCCGCTCATATGAGGAGCAGGTCATCGATGTATCTGCCGTACCAGACCAATCCAGGGCCAAATGGGTTGTTCAGGTTGTAAATATATAGGGACATGTGCCTGCGTATCCTCAATGACGACATGTGTTATGTGAGGTTGGACAAAAGTCCATGTCAGGACCTAAAGAATAATTTGGCAAGGATCCTGGGTCAAGCTAAAAATGAAAAACTAATCAGTAAAAATGAGCATTCTTATCTGCTACCTGAACATCTGATAACACCGGTGTTCTACAGTCTGCCCAAAATCCATAAAGGGGTCACACCTCTCAAGGGCAGACCAATTGTGTCTGGTGTGGGGAGTTTAACAGAGAGGATTAGTACCTATGTGGATTAGTACCTACGTCCATTTGTTGTGAGTTTGCCCTCACACGTGAGGGACTCCATGGATGTTTTAAAACGCCTTAATGATTTCTATTGTGAGGAGGGTGTGCTATTGGCCAGTCTTGATGTGGAGGCCCTCTACAGTTCCATCCCACATGAGAGGGGGTGTGAAGCTGTGGGGGCTTTCCTGGTGGAAAGGGGGTCACATCTCAAAGCACACAATGAGTTTATCATTACACTCCTACAATTTATTCTGCAGAATAATATCTTTGTTTGAACGGCAGATCTTCCACCAGCTAGGGGGAGTCGCGATGGGTAGTCCTTGTGCCCCAACCTTCGCTAATCTCTACATGGGCTGGTGGGAGAAAGAGGTCGTCTTTGGTGGGAACATGAATCGATGGGCCTCATCAATTTTGTTATGGCTGAGGTTCATCGACGTTGTGTTCATTCTCTGGAATGACACTAAACCGGCCTTTGAGCAGTTTGTGTCCTTGCTCATTGAAAATAATGCAGGATTGTTCTTCACGA
Source organism: Bufo bufo (assembly GCF_905171765.1). Lineage (NCBI taxonomy): Eukaryota > Metazoa > Chordata > Amphibia > Anura > Bufonidae > Bufo > Bufo bufo. Next base: position 690,373,921 of record NC_053390.1, on the reverse strand, counting down.
GTGAGGTAGATGAGGTCCAACTAACATTCTTAGATCTATCTATCAGTGTGGATAACTGCTCAGAGTGTATGGATTTCAGAACAGCTGCAATGGAATAACAGACTAGGTTTAGGCAGAGAGATTATCCAAACGAACCTTTGAGGAAAGTATACCACTATGCAGCGGCCTGTAATAGAGAGAACCTCTTTTATCCTAAGAGTCGCACAAACGATGATCCCAAAGTTAGGATCATTGGTACCTTTGATGAGGCACATGAAGAAATACACACATTTCTGAGAGACCATTGTGGAATACTGAGATCAGACCCTGACATAGGCCATCTTGTTGGGGAATATCCCCTTATTACTTATCGATGTGGGGGCAACCTCAGGGATAAGTTAGTGCATAGTGCGTTCTCTGCTCCAGGATCTTCCACTTGGATGCCTAAAAAAGCATCTGGGACATTCAAATGTAGCGGGTGCGTGGTGTGTAAAGCCATTAAAAAGGGGGACACCATCACTAGCAGTGTCAATAAGAGGAGTTATAAAATCAGATCCTTTATAAACTGTAAAACTATTGGAGTTGTGTATGTCGCAAAATGTGCATGCAGCCTACAATACGTAGGAAAAACAAAGCGAGAATTCTGACGATGGAGAGGCGAGCATTTACGCGACATAGAAAATAAAACTGACACTCCTTTAGCACAGCATGTGGTCTTATGTCATCAGGGTATGCGAAATTGCATCAGTTTTCAGGGCATAGAGCACATCAGAGCGTCTCCCAGAGGAGGGAATATTGATAACCTCCTCCTGCGCAAGTAAGCCCAGTGGACGTTTACCCTCCAAACGGTGAAACCACTGGGGCTCAATGAATTTATATCCTATGCATGTTTCATTTAATGACGCAAGCCCTGCTCAGAGTGGTCCTGCAGAAGAGGACCGCTTTGTCATTGAGATTAAATATGGATGAGGCCCTTGGATAGATACAGATATATCTCGACAATTGCGATACATATAAAGTACAGTAGTTATGCTCCTTTTTCTTGTTTGACATCTTCATATTCTATCAGATTGGTGTGCTTCTTGCCCAATATGACTCACATACATCACGTTTTATATATGGCTACTTATCGTAGTAATGATTGATATCTCCCTTGATGTCAGCCCTGCATATCTATATAAATATGTCCTGATATGGATTTGTGGTGTAGTAGTGGTTAATAGCCACTATACTATGAGTTATATATATGTACAGAGCCCCCTGGTAATTCTTCAGTTCTTTTATCGGGGCTATTTCGCCACTGTGTTAAGTATGAGCCGCCTTTAGTCACTTCAATTATTTACCTTCTCTCTGGCGCTCCAGCGATGAAGAGGCAGGGCGGGGAGTGCCGAGCATGACACTCCCCCACACTGATAGGATCCCGCGATGCTGGCACAGCCTGGAGGAGGCGGGAGCTAGGCTTCATAAACAGGCAAATTAAGTGGCCGCGCTACTCCCGTTACAGTGCCGCAAGCTATGTCTCGATGAGCTGCACGCGTAATGCCAATGGCGTGCAGCATCTTTATATGTTGATCTGTGTGTTATTACAATTAAGCACTCCTGATGAAGAGGCTGATGTGTATGAGAAGCCTCAGAAACGCGTCGAGTGCAGAGTGTATGAATGAATGACAGTAAGAACAGTCAGAGTCAATAGCAGCAAGAGCAGTCAGCCTATGTGAGACAGCAGTAGTCTATGTGCTCATAGGAAAGGTGGTGGGGGAGTAAAAGAGTTTTTGGAGGTGAATAGCTGAAAAGGTAGTGTGTGTGAGAGGCCATTGTTCACTGACTAAATGAAAATAGGATCAGTGATAGAACTGAGGTTCAGGTGCACATATTAATTCCTCCCCCACCAAATCAGCATTGTCCCCAGGGGAGATAGCGGTGCCTGCACATTGCCTTGCTGCCCCCTCCTGGTGAATTATCCTTGACGAATAAGTGGGATTGAACAATCTATATTTTATGAGACCTTTCTTCCCTAATTATTTGAATACATATTTAATAAAAGTTAAATTTTAGCGACATTTTTTTTTGCTTAGTGAACCACACAAATACATTTAGTCGCCAAATTAGGTATGTGATTTTTGCGTTAACTCATTTTTAGCGTCCTTGAATTTTGTGAGTTACAATTAACATTTGTTCCAAACCCTTTTAAGTATGTGAGGATCAGATCGATTTATAGAGCAGTGTGTTTACTGTAATGCAAATGAGGTCAAATTTTTTAAAGTCATTATGGGGGAAAACAGCACCTAATATAAAGGTAGGTCCTCACAGAGTTTTTAGAGGAGGTTTTGAGGCATATTTTCTTTTAGCCAAAGTGTCACAATGCAGTTCACTGTGTCACTGGTTGCCGTGCAGGCTGGCTGCATGCGCTCTCACATACTGGTTGCAGGCTCCCCTCTGTATGCTGGTTACTTGGGGCTGCATGCTGGCTGCGGCCTTTTGGGTGTAAACGTGGGCATGTGAATGTGGATACTCTGTTTCTTGTTTGTGTCGGTTCAGGTGGGGTTAATTGTCTGGTCTGTGTGTGTCTGCTATGCACCTGACCTGGGGATATTCCATCTGCACTGTCTGTGTAGTTACCTAGTGAAACATCAAGGTCACCTTGTCTTGGTCCCTGCTTGATGTTTCCTCACATTCATGTCCATGTCTTGTGTGCAACTCTGTCTGATCGCCCATGGACTAACTCTGCATTGGGAACAGGCATCTGCTAGTCCGAGTCTATGCCTTCAGTGAGAGGGCTCCTGGGTTCTCCAGAGGGAGGACATTTAGTCTCCTATCTATGCAGCTCTGCCTGTGACTGCCATGCATCCATTCCACATGGGGCCCAGGCATCTGCTTGTCTCTTATCTATGTGTGCAGCTCTGCCTGTGACCACCATGCATCCGTTCCGCATGGGGTCCAGGCATCTGCTTGTCTGCCTGTCTGTCCAGCTCTGCCTGTGACCACCATGCATCCATTCCACATGGGGTCCAGGAATCTGCTTGTCTGCCTGTCTGTCCAGCTCTCCCTGTGACTGCCATGCATTCATTCCACATGGGGTCTAGGCATCTGCTTGTCTGCCTGTCTGTAAAGCTCGGTCTGTGACAGCCATTCTGGCGGTTCAGGCATCTGTCTTGTTTTCTGGTTCCCGTTTTGTCCTGTCTGAACACTGTCTTGTCTTCGGTGTCTGGGTTCTTGTTCGTGTTTCTAAGTTCCAGCCTGTCTTGTGTTTGTCTGTACCGCTGGTGCTTGCACCAGCATTAGTCTCTGCAAGTAAGTGACCAAGTGCTCTGAGACCATCTTAGAGGTGCGACCAGTGAGCCCTCGGCTAAATTCATCCCCACCATCAGGGACTCTGTGAAGAACAGGGCTCACTGAGTCTCCGCCCTCTGGGTTTGGCCGCAAGGCAAACCGGTGCACTTGGTCCAGTGGTATTACCTGCCACTTTACCCTTAGCTGCTGGTTCAGCTTCCTGTCTTGTCTAGATCTCTGTGAATAAAGTATTCATGTTGGTCCTTGCCTTGTTGTCTGATTTATTGCCTTGGTGTTGTATGCCTGAGAGATGTTCTAGTGGTCCGTACGACCCTCACTAGAACATGACATAAAGCCAGAAGTGTATTCTAAAGGAATCAGAAATATGGATCTAAGCTACTTTGGGCTTTGGCTGAAAAACTTGCAGGAAAATCTACTTCAAAAACTCCTCCAAAATATATATACAGTATGAATAGTGCTTTTTTTTAATTATTATTATAAATGTTTCTTTTTGACATTTATTGCTGTTTGACATTGTGATGCCATTCTGGCAAATAACACACTGCTTATAAGGAACAATCTCCATAATTTAACTAGCCTTATGACTAAAAGTACTAAGACATTAAATAAATTTAGATTCTGCAGTCACAGATACACTGTGCATAAGGTACTGCAGCTACATACCCCTCCATTCCCCACTTTTCTTTCAGCAGATGAATTTTATTCAGTGACTATTAATTTATAGAAGTTTCTTGGAAATTAATAAAATAAAGTTACTGAAAATGCTTAAATATGACTTTATTATAAATACATTGCCAAATATCTTTCCTTATTTATAATGGCTCATTTAGTCTAGCAGGCAATCTGAGGAAATAACATGGTTGAAATGATACTGGCACACAGAAAGCCTGGCCTCATTTCTGACATTTCTCCTGCTCTGCCTGTCCGTAAATACGATCCTGAATAAATCTAATAAGATCTTGAGTGTCTGTAGGGATATAACTCATAAAGAGACGAGTACAGGTAAACGCACATAACATCCAAACGAATTTCCATGCGGAGTTATGTGCATTTCTGCAGCATATCCGTACCAAAATCCACAGTTTATAACAGAGTTCTTTAATGGAGTTTTACCACAGATTGTACCCTTCATTGGAAAAGGGTGAAATCCACAGCAAAAACCGCATATATAATTGATTTGGAAATCCGTATGGCAGGTCAATTTTCACACATAAAAAAACAGCAAATTTGTGTAACCTCATACACTTTGCTGGTATTTTACTACGCAGCTGTTTTTCCACGCGAGAATTTGTGTGAAGAAACCCACATCTATTCCGCAACATTTGCAGGTGGTCTAATAGGCTGATACTGATGACAGAGTTTCTTTGAATGGGATTTTGAGGAGTAAAATGTCAACATCTGATTGGTGTGGGGGGGGGGTCCAATTCCCAGACCTTCCTCTGATCAGCTGTTTAAAGAGGCTTCATTGAGCGCCAAAGCCTCTTCCTAGGTCAGTGACGTCACATTCATCGGTCATATGGCCTATTTGCAGCTCAGTCCCATTCAAGTCATCATATGACAAATAGATGATCTGCGAAAGTGCCAGGAGTCAGACACTTGATGATCTGATATTGATAACCTATCCTGAGGGTAGCTTATCAATATTGTACTCCTGGAAAACAGAACTGATATAAAATATATATGAAGTATGTATAGAAACAAATGATAGAAAAAGCTAGGAAGAGTATTGCTTAAATTAGTCATGTGCCCTCTTTCTGTGAACACACTGTGTAGGATTTTAATTGCTGTAGATATTAATCTGGGAAAAGAAGCATCTTTAGTTTAATAAAATAGAGTAATTACTTTTCTTTTTTTCAACATTCAAATATCTTATCCTATTGCCATAGCAGTACTATTTTGTACTCCTCAACATTCACATTTGTGTTAATGAGGACTTGTCACCACAAAATGCAGTGCACTCTGCAGGCAGCATGTTAAAGAGCAGGAGGCGTTAAACAGACTGATATATAGTTTTTTGGGGAAAAGAATCAGTAAAACTTAAAATTTATATGTTTAGAGCTCTACTATTTCTGAACTTAACACCACTTACACAAATAGAATACTATCAATCACTGATAACACCTCCCCCGTGTACAGCTATCAGTGACTGACAGCTATCTATGTATACACACTTACACACAGAGAATGCTATCAATCGCTGATAACACCTCCCCTGTGTACAACTAGCAGTGACTGACAGATACCAATGTAAACACACTTACACAGAGAATACTATCAATCGCTGATAACACCTCCCCTGTGTACACCTATCAGTGACTGACAGCTACAGTATCTATGTATACACACTTACACAGAGAATGCTATCAATCGCTGATAACACCTCCTCTGTGTACAGTTATCAGTGACTGACAGCTATCTATGTATACACACTTACACAGAGAATACTATCAATCACTGATAACACCTCCCCTGTGTACACCTATCAGTGACTGACAGCTACAGTATCTATGTATACACACTTACACAGAGAATGCTATCAATCGCTGATAACACCTCCTCTGTGTACAGTTATCAGTGACTGACAGCTATCTATGAATACACACTTACACAGAGAATGCTATCAATCATTGATAACACCTCCTCTGTCTACAACTATTAGTGCCTGACAGCTATCTCTGTATACACACACATAGAATGCTATCAATCACTGATAACACCTCCCCTGTGTACAGCTATCAGTGACTGACAACTATCTATGTATACACACTTACATAGAGAATACTATCAATCACTGATAACACCTCCTCTGTGTACAGTTATCAGTGACTGTCAGCTATCTATGAATACACACTTACACAGAGAATGCTATCAATCATTGATAACACCTCCTCTGTCTACAACTATTAGTGACTGACAGCTATCTCTGTATACATGCTTACACAGAGAATGCTATCAATCATTGATAACACCTTCCCCGTGTACAGGTATCAGTGCCTGACAGCTATCTATGTATACATACATACACAGAGAATGCTATCAATCACTAAGGCTACTTTCACACTAGCGCTTTAGTTTTCCGGTATTGAGATCCGTCATAGGGGTTCATTACCGGAAACAACCCTTCAGTTTTGACCCCATTCATTGTCAATGGGGACAAAACTGAACTGAACTGAACAGAACGGAATGCTCCAAAATGCATTCCGTTCTGTTTAGTTGCATTCCCAGACCAGAGAGCAAACCGCAACATGTTGTACTTTGCCGGTATTCAGCCCCTAGGACGGAACTCAATAACGGAAAACTTTAATGCTAGTGTGAAAGTAGCCTTACATAGAAAATGTTATCAATCACTGATAATACCTTCCTATCAGCTATCAGTGACTGACAACTATTTCTGTATACACACTTACACAGAGAATGCCATCAATCACTGATAACACCTCCCCGTATACAGCATTCAGTGACTGACACTAGCTATTCACACTTACACAAAAAATGCTGTTAATCACTTATACCACCCCTCCTTTCCCTTGTACAACTGGTCAGAAAGAGCAGAGATACTGTATAAATGTATAAATTACACATTTTACTGAATCTTTTCGCATAAAACTATATATTAATTTGCTCCACTCCTTCTGCTCTCTAACTTGCTGTCTTCAGATTGCACTACATTTGCAGGGACAGGTCCTTTTTAAATGGTGACTAGATAAATATTCGATTTGTTTTGTGCAGCTAAGCCTGTGTTCACATCTGCATTATTAAAGAAGTTCTCCCCTTTTTTCTTAACAATGATCTATCCCAGGGATCAGCAACCTTCAGTACTCCAGACGTTGGGAAACTACAACTCCCAGCATGCACACTTATTTGGCTGTTCTTGTAACTCCCATAGAAGTGAAATGAGGATTCTGGGAGTTGGAGTTTCAGGACAGCTGGATCCCTCATCTATCCTTTGAAGTGAATGGGGCTGAGCTACGCTTAGGCCACGTGACATAGACGAGATGTCACTGGCCTGCGGGATGCAGCGAGAAGGTTGCTGTACTACTGCATTGCTGCCTTATCAAACAGCTGAAAGCATAAAAATGAAAATAAGTGATTGCCAACAACGCTTCTTGAAGGACTTCATTAACAATGGGATCCATCAGGTTTCCAGCATGTTTACATAATCTGTTATTGCAGTACGCAGCCCTGCAGGGTGAGCGAGTGTGAGGTCACGGTTATTAGGCAAAACGAGGGTTGCTCTTGGTACTCACAGTTTTTGGATACCCTGGGCAGGCATACAGCAGTGATGGAGAGGCTGGCACATGGATCCTCTGGGGCACTCTCTGTGTATAGGGACCAGGCCAGGTGATAGGTGAGGTGCCCTGGGTGTTGCAGGTTTAAAGTGCCGGTGGCAAGATCCCTTGAAGTTTGTGACGCCAGTGCCAGTAACGGTGGCACACCGATTTCTTGCAGTAATAAGTGAGGAACACACGTTGCAGTGAACCAAAACTTCCTTTTACTGAACAGGTTAACTATTTACAGTCTTTGGTCAGTTCCACATGTAAAAGATGGTGACAGGCAGGCTTTATATCAAATGGCAGGCAATGTTCTTTGCAAGATACTCAGAGGCCTAAACACTTACAGATCAGGCTGCACTTTTCCTCAGAATTCTGTCTGTCTTTATTCCAAGGCCCATATGCCCTATTGCTGGCTTTATCCTTGGTTAGGGAAAACTTCCTCTCGTATATGTCTCCTTACTGTGAATGTATCCTTCTGCCCTTCAGCTCTCTCTTTTATGGGAACTTGGTTTCTCAGGAGGCAGGCTCCTCTCCTGGTGGCAAGCTAGAAGCCTGGGCTATCTAACTGCATGTCAGAAGCTGCTCCTCAGCTATTCTCTGGCTAAGGTGACTCTTTGCTTCTGTACACTTCACAACTGACTACCTCTCTCTGGTCTGGACCTGGCTATTTATACTAGGGGGTTCCCTAGCTCCCTCTACTGTCTAGGAGGAGGAGCTACACCCCTACAGGCCTGGTACGCAGGAGATAAACATAAATAACATGACAATATACATTAAAATGCCATATAAAATACAATGACCATGTTCCACAGGAGGTGGAGAACAACGTGGCCCAATTGACCCTTGTGTAGTGCCCACCCTTACGTAGTGGGACACTATATTATGGATGGCCTAACCAGATGTACTAAAGCTGCAATGAGATTTGCTTGTTACCAGCATGGTAGGCAGAAGGGGAGAAGCCCTCAGCTGGCTTTGGCACTGCTAATCTATAGCATCAGGGCGGGTTAGGGGGTGGCTAGGCAGAGACAGGGCAGGAAGAAGTGGTGCTGGCAGGCTGCCTGCACATGATGGCATCATTGTTAGGGTGTAAGACAAGCAGGTTGGACGGAGGAAGCATCGGCACAGGGGAGATCAAAGCTAAGCCGGCTCAGTGTGGGCTGTCTGCAGGCAATGAACGCTTTCCCCTTTATACTGATGTGGGCACTCATTGGTCGGTCAGTCAGCTTACACTGTCACTGAGTAGGCCATGAGGCTCCCATCAGTGTGAAGGGTAAACTGGGGAGGCGAGACAGGCAGTCACAGCAGTGAGCAGGAGCCAGTGGAAGAGGAGGAGTTTCGGAGGTCAGTGTGCAGAGCGCCCTAGAGGAGGCGGCGTCTCGGAGGTCAGTGTGAAGAGCGCCCTGGAGGAGGCAGAGTCTCGGAGGTCAGTGTGCATAGCACCCTGGAGGAGGCGGAGTCTTGGAGGTCAGTGTGCAGAGCGCCATTGAGGAAGCAGAGTCTTGGAGGTCAGTGTGCAGAGCGCCCTGGAGGAGGCGGAGTCTCAGAGGTCAGTGTGCATAGCGCCATGGAGGAGGCGGAGTCTCGGAGGTCAGTATGCATAGCGCCCTGGAGGAGGTGGAGTCTTGGAGGTCAGTGTGCAGAGCGCCCTGAAGGAGGCGGAGTCTTGGAGGTCAGTGTGCATAGCACACTGGAGGAGGCGGAGTCTTGGAGGTCAGTGTGCATAGTGCCCTGGAGGAGGTGGAGTCTTGGAGGTCAGTGTGCAGAGCGCCCTGGAGGAGGCAGAGTCTTAGAGGTCAGTGTGCAGAGCACCCTGGAGGAGGCGGAGTCCCAGCGGTCAGTGTGCAGAGCGACCTGGAGGAGGCAGAGTCTTGGAGGTCAGTGTGCAGAGCACCCTAGAGGAGGCAGAGTCTCAAACGTCAGTGTGCAGAGCGCCCTAGAGGAGATGAAGTCTCGGAGGTCAGTGTACAGTGCACCCTGGAGGAGTCCTCTGATTGCAGCTACAGTGAGGTGAATGGGGTAGGTGGTGGGCAGTAATGTGTTCTCCCTAGCCTCTGACATATACAGTTGGTGTTCAAAATAATAGCAGTGTGTTTAAAAAAGTGAATAAAGCTCAAAATCCTTCTAATAGCTTTTATTTCCGAACACACAAATGCATTGGGAACACTACACATTCTATTCCAAATCAAAACATGAAGAAAAATCCTATCAAATTTGTGCTGTTCCTCTAAAAAAAAATTGAAGAAAAGTGAATCATAGACAGTTCAAAAAAATAGCAGTGTTTGCATTCTTTACAAACTGAAACTTTCACTATATAAACTGAAAAATGTTTGAAGATTTTGCTTTCCTTTGAATCACTTAACTAATATTTAGTTGTCTAACCACTGTTTCTGAGAACTGCTGTACATCTGTGTTGCATGGAGTCAACCAACCTTCTGGCACCTGTGAACAGGTATTCCAGCCCAGGATGATTGGACTACATTCCACAGTTCTTCTCTATTTCTTGGTTTTGCCTCAGAAACTGCATTTTTTATGTAACCCACAAGTTTTCTATTGGATTAAGATCCGGGTATTGGTCTGGCCACTCCATAATGTCAATCTTGTTGGTCTGGAACCAATATGTTGCACGTTTACTGGTGTGTTTGGGGTCATTGTCTTGTTGGGACACCCATTTCAAGGGCATTTCCTCTTCAGCATAAGGCAGCATGACCTCTTCATGTATTCTGATGTATTCAAACTGATCCATGATCCCTGGTATGCGATAAATAGGCCCAACACCATAGTATGAGAAACATCCCCATATCATGATGCTTGCGCCACCATGCTTCACTGTCTTCACAGTGTACGGGGGCTTGAATTCAGTGTTTGGGAGTCGTCTGACAAACTGTCTTCGGCCACTCGACCCAAAAAGAACAATCTTACTTTCATCAGTCGACAAAATGTCTCTTTAGGCAAATCAATGTGCTCTTTGGTAAATTGTAACCTCTTCAGCACATGTCTTTAGGGACTTTGTAGGGCTTCCTGCAGATAGCTTGGCTTCACATATGAGTCTTCTAATTGTAACAGTACTTACAAGTAATTTTAGACCTTCTTTGATATTCCTGGAGCTGATTGTTGGTTGAGTCCTTGCAATTTGGGCTATTCTTCTATCCATTCGAATGGTAGTTTTTCTCTTTCTTCCACGCCTTTTAGGTTTTGTTGCCATTTTAAAGCTGAGCAGGCTATCATTTTCTGCACTTCTTTATATGTTTTCCCCTCTCAAATCAACTTTTTAATTAAGGTACGCTGTTCTTCTGAACAATATCTGGAACGACAACATCTCCAACTTACCGGTCTGTAAGTCCTGCTGCTGACAACCTGTGCAGCTCTGGGGTAGCTACACTAACAGCTACAGATTCTTTTTTATCCACATATATAATCTATTATCTATCTATCTATCTCAATAAAACATTTATGCGATAGGTACTATATGAGATAGATAGATAGATAGATAGATAGATAGATAGAGACGGCCTTCATGCACACGACTGCGTCAGATTTACAAAAAAATACCGATTTCTTTTGTGTGTGTTACGCATATTTCTCACTCCCTTTAACAATATGTGCTATTCCTTCCACAATAAGGAACAAAAAAGAACACATTCTATAATTTGCTGAATGACCACACACCTCAGCTGCTTTAGAACCTCATAATACACACCTCTTGTTATGATGTTCTGTAACTGAGGAGTGTATTATGAGAGCCTACAGCAGAGATGTGTATTATGAGGTCCTGCAGAAGCTGAGCTGTTTATTATGAGATTCTGCAACGGCGGAGGTGTGTATTACGAGGTTCTACAGCAGCTGAGCTGTCTGTGATGTTTTGCAGCAGTTTAATTGTGTTTTGTGAGGTTGGGGGGGGGGACTTTTTTTTGTTTGTCCTGTTGGCTATTTTAAGTATGTGTGTGTGTGAGGGGGGGGGGGGGGGGGTGCCTTTTTCCTCATCTGCCTAGGGCACCAAAATTTCTTGTCTTGGCCCTGAACTTAACGGTTTCTTTTCTGATCAGTGCACTTCACAGAGGCTCAGTTTCTTAGAAGAACAGGCTACAGCGATGTTTCTACAAGCTGTGGTCAGAGTGGTTCGTTCCCTTTGCTCCTGATTCCTTCAGGCTGGCAGACCTAGTCACAGGCTCGCGTTTTGTGCGGATCAGTCCTGGACGGATCCGTTCAGATAGTACAACTGTCTGCATCTGTTCAGAACGGATACGTTTGTATTATTTTTAACATAGCAAAGACGGATCTGTCTTGAACACCATTGAAAGTCAATAGAGGACGGATCCGTTTTCTATTGTGCCAGATTGTGTCAGTGAAAACTGATCCATCCCCATTGACTTACATTGTGTGCCAGGACGGATCCGTTTTGCTCAGTTTCATCAGATGGACATCAAAATGCTGCAAGCAGCGTTTTGGTGTCCACCTCCAAAGCGGAATGGAGACGGAACGGAGCCAAACTGATGTATTCTGAGCGGATCCATTTCCATTCAGAATGCATTAGGGAAAAAACTGATCCATTTTGAAAGTAGACTGACTGTGTCCTTTCTCTGCTTTTTATGCTTTTTATCCCATTAATCTCTTGCTCTATGCTGCCACAGGGTATCTTCCAGTTCCTAATTCTCTACACTGATTAGGTCCTAATTAGTCCTCTGTAGTCCATAGGCAGGGGACACACAGAGTGGAAAGGCCCGCAAAATCCACATGACAACCCAGATGTTCTTAGTGCAGAAGCTCCCTGCTCCTTTGCTTCAGCTTGCCTCCTCACTCCTTGAAAATTAGTGCTAGGTACTCCTACTTTATAGAACAAACCACCCCTCAAGTTTACATCAAACTACTATAATAGAAGGATCCACTGAATAACCCATTGTAAAGCACATCGGATGGGGGAGATTTATCAAACTGGTGTAAAAGTAGAACTGGCTTATCAGATCAGATTCCTCCTTCCATTTTCCAAAGGAGCTGTGAAAAATGAAATGTGGAATCTGATCCACTTTACACCAGTTTGATAAATCTCCCCCGATCATCATGTTGTCAGTCAAAACTCAGACAATGCTAAAACCAACTTTGACATCTTTGCAGCTTCTACTAAAGCGTTCCTGTAAAAGAAGACATCTTACACACATTACTACATCATCTCCCATTACTTCACAGCATCAACCCTTCATCATCACTGCCCGAGCAAACAGTGCCACTGATCACTCACATGTAGATTAAGCACAATTACAACACAATCCATACAAAGCAGCATCCCATCCACACAATTGCAGCTTCGTATGAAGACGATGGAAATTAAAGGTACAATCTTTTGTCTACTCTTTACTGGGATACTACAGTATGACATTGAAAATGCCAGGTTTGTAAACTGTAAAAAATTATACAGTGCAGATGCCTTAGTTGTTCATTGCCTACAGAAATAATTACCTTATGAGATTCCTACTGTGTGTGGTGGGTATAAATCCTCAATAAAGTCCTAAAATCCCCACCCTTTCTCACAAAGTGCACAGTTTTATGGAGTGACCCGATTTCATTAACCATATGCCAATCTTTCAGGCAATATTGTTGAGTTGATCAACCAAGTCACCTGAAAAAAGTCTCTCATCTTTAGAACGTCAGGGTCTTATGTCTTCCAAGGTCATGTAAAAGCTAGAGTCAATTACTTAGCTCTAACCATGTGAAACGTCTCCGTGGCATCTAATGCTTACCACAGCCAGAGTTGTATGAGTAAAATATTTTAAAAAAGAGAAATGCTGAGGTGTAGACCTCAAAAGTTCGAGAAAGACCCATGTCAACTGGGTTCTATCATTTACAGGGCAGAATTTGGTATATAATATGTTCTACAGATAATGTTTTTAGGTTTATTAAAAATCAATAAAAGGGATTTCAATAGCAATGATGTTACAGAAGGTGATTTTTTAGTCGACATCCACGAGCTATGTAATGAAATAAAAAATTGCCTTTGAAATGAATGCGTGTATTTTGTGACCCTATTATGTGTCATAAAAATGAAATATCTAAGTTTTTAAGTTAAAGGGAGTCTGTCATCAGCAACCCCCTATCCTATGACATTTACCACATGTGACGGACATTTTTTATTGGATGTCACATGACTACTTTCAGAACAATGACAGTCTATGGGTGTATTCCCATGTCTGTGTTTTTTTTTTTTTAATCGACCTTGAATAATGGCTGCCAAAAAATAGAACATATCCTTCCATACAATTGAAAGGACTGTTTTCATGGCCATTTTTCGAAAAGGCATCAGTGAAAAAACAGCCAAGAAAAACTGACAGTTTAACAGTTTTTTAACGGCCATTTTTTTTTTTACTCTTGTGTGAAAGTAGCCCAAGGCATATGCCCCATAGTGTTTTTATGTGTTTTCTCAATATTGTAGCAGCATTTGAGTTTTACCTTTTCTCTGACCCATTTTTCACCCCAGCATTCAAACTGTATGTTATTTTACAGAGCAGGATATTTTACAAATTAGCAACTGGAAATTATGTGCCATGTACAAAAAGATCATAGATTTATACATTTCCATTCTGTAATAAATACGCCCAAATACGACAGGGATTTTTACTATTCAAGATCTCTAGTCCTCACCTGGTATAAAAATGATAATCTGGTTCCGGCAAACAATGGTGAAAACATTAAAATCCAATATTTTATTCCGTCCTCATTAAAAACAAAGGTTGTGCACAACCTCACCTGGTATACTCTTATATTATTCATATGTATTAGGAGCTACATACCTATGTTATTATTTTACCAACTTTTTTACTTTCTAGAGCAATACACTTTATGTGAATTCAGTAATCATATTTGTGATAGATGTACATCATTTTATATGTAAAGGGTGTCAACCTGAAACATTGCATAGTGAATTATATAAAATATACAAGCGGTGTTTTTGGATCTGAATTGCATCAATTAAAATCTCTTTAAGCATATATCAGGAATGTAGAGGCGGTACCGATAAGGACAGTAAGCCCCTGAACTGAGACCACCCCACTGTCCCTACTTGCTTGCAGTATCAGACCTAAACAGCTGAACCACAACTGGACGACAGTCCCTACGCTAAATAGGCGCAGAGATGAACACACGGACAGAAAAAGCACAAAAGCAGAATCAACAGAAATGGGTCAAAAACAGATAGGCCATGCAGTACCAAAACATAAGACTTAGAGAGTGGCCAAAAGACAAGCCCGGTCAGAAACAGAAGTACAGAAACTGGGAACAAGGAAACAATGCTAGTGAGCCAACCAAGACTATCACTGGTATTGGTGAATGGATAGGAGAGGATTTAAATAGAGCACTGGGTCCCTGGATCAGAACTTGTTAGGTCCAGTGGACCAGCGCTCCATAGGTCAGAATACAAACCCCACTTATGACTGAGCAGCTGGGCTCAGACAAACCCACATGCGCGCTGAGGGGAGAAAGAGTGCATTTCATCCCCTTGCTAGGGATTCGGTTGCATCACTAGGGGGCATGGCTTATCTCTCCTGGCACGACCATGCCACATCTGAGGATCGCAGCACTAGAGCCCGGACGGGTAAGTTTATTACAGCAGAACTACAAAGGAATAGCTGTTCTATTCATTACCGTAGATAACAGGATTTCATCAGCATAACAGTGTGCATTATGCAGAATTACTTTAATAGGGAGGCTTTCAACAGAAAATTCACTATTAAACTGTATTCATCATTTCCTTTACTCTCTATTTGGTGTAGAAAAGTCGCAAATCTACTATTTGCATTGAATCTGCATTTTAAGCAACCCCCACCAAGTCAACGGAAAGGGGTCATGGTGAGGGGGTGGGGTGAGGGCATCCTAAAGTGAAGGACTCCTTTTAAATATTCCTGAGAAACTGAGGTTGTCAAAAATAAATTCTAAGTATTTTTTGTACAGACTGTAAGATTCTGAAGGAGTAAAAATTGTATAACTTAAAAGTCAGCTAACAAATACATAAATCAACCAATCTTACACAGTCCATGTGAGAAGTCTTTGAGGGACAGATATCAAAAGTTTTACACCTCTACATTTGCCTCTTAATAAATGAGGCGCATTCATGCCAACAAACGTTTCTTGAAGACTGGCGTTTGTAATACCAGTTTTATCTGCCCTGATGTAGCAAAATTATGAAAGTGAGGCTAACCTGAAAGAGTGATATGTTATGTAGGTGTAATGGACATTGTAGAAAGAGGATCCCCATCTATGAGTCAAAACACTAAGAAAGAGTAGCTTTCACTCTTGAGGACCTGGCCAGTCCATGTGTTGTATGGTCGCCTATTAATTTCGGTGGCCATCACCTAATACTGCATATTCCTTTGCAGCTCATCACAGATATTGATGTCTTTAGACAAGGAGTTTTTAGATGAATTTCTCATTATCTACTTTTTATCATTATCACTTATCTTATTTAATGCTACAGGGTAGACTGTTGTTGATATTAGATTCTTCTTCAGTACATGTTGTTGGTTTTAGATTCTTCTTCATTACATATAAGACATTTTCAGCTCATGTCCAATGTAGTTTACTAACTCGTTATATGTTTTCCATACATAGCCTCCAGTATTTCAGTCCGTCCAGTGACATGAAATGTCTGTGTGTGAAGTGACAGGTACAGACAGGGCTTTGATTAACTGTCAGCTCTTAGATGAGTTCTTCTTTCCTATATTGCATTCTCTGTCTGTTCTGCAGTCCGTAGTACAACGGGTGATAGCCACTAATCTTCACTTCTTACGCTATACAAAAGTGAAGAACCAAACAAAAGTCTCTGCTGTAATAAAAAAAAAAAACTTCAATTACAGTAGTTTGCAGAATTCACTAATTAGACTTGAAATGGAGTTAATTAATTATGGTGATCATTCAGTCATTTAAAGCCATGTAATTATTCTAAAGGATTTCAGTGATATGCTAAATATAAATGTTAATATGTTAATATAAAAGTCAAATCGGTCTTAAATGAATTCTAGAAATTCTAATAGATTATTTTTATAGCAATGTTTCATGTGATATAGCTTTAATGTGTGGTATGCATTTTTTCTAACAAGGGCCCAAATTTACTAATCCTGTAGATGGTGTAAGCTTAGACAGGAGGTCTAGACAGGCACCAGATTTATCTCACAGAGACTCAGGCTGGATGGTAAATCTGGTGCAGGTATAGACACTTTTCTTTGACTCTATACCAACTATTGGTTGGCTTACTTTGTCAAAACTTTTATGCTGGAATTGCACCAACATTCCGGTGCAAAATGACACATCTTAGGCCTACCCCCTTTCCCACAAAGCTCTGCCCACCTTACACTAAACCCCACCCCTTATTGTGCCTGTCGAAAAAAAAGTGTAGAAATCCTGGATGCGCCAGATTGCAACAATTTGTACTGTTTTGCACACTATTTTAGACAGATGCTTTAGTGAATCTGGACCAATGATTTTAATTTTGGAATGCACCATGGGTGGAAATCAATGGAAGATATTCAAGAATGAATGTTACAATTATAACCACTGAAGTTTTGAATGGATTTAGAGTAGGGTTGAGCGAACCCGACTGTAAAGTTTGGGTTCGTACCGAACGTTTGGATTTTTTGACCTCGGACCCGAACGTTTAACTTGTCTGCCCTTAGAATCCGTCACAGCCATGCCTACTAATAGCTGCTGACTCTGGGTCAATAAACCACACGCTTTTTTGATATTTCTGGAGTGCTGCTGGCCTTCTTTCTTTTCTACTAATAGCATGGCTGTGATTGGCCATTGCAGCATATGACCCAGCCTCTATATAAGCTGGAGTCACGTAGCGCTGCACGTCACTCTGCTCTGATTAGTGTAGGGATAGGATGCTGCTTCTGTGAGGGAGAGAATAGGAAAGAATCTATCTGTTATCAGAACTTGTTGTTAACTCTGCGATCTACAGCGATTTTTTTTGTGTGGGTGCAATGCAACATTTTTGT
This sequence comes from Bufo bufo, assembly GCF_905171765.1. NCBI lineage: Eukaryota > Metazoa > Chordata > Amphibia > Anura > Bufonidae > Bufo > Bufo bufo. Next base: position 690,356,400 of record NC_053390.1, on the reverse strand, counting down.
ACCCTGCCCTGAGTCCAGTGACACAGAAAAAATATGTTTTATCCGTCTGTTAGTAAGGTGGGGCGATTTTGTGCAAGTTCAGTGCACCAGCACTGCATATGTGCCAGGGATAATAATTTAACCCTGTTCTTTTAGTTCAGTGGGCAACATATACCCATTTTTAAGTGCACCTGCACTGCATATGTGCCAGGGGAAGGGAAAATAATATAGGGAATCCGTCTGTGAGTTCAGGGACCCAGGGGGGTGACATAATCCCCTTTTTGTTCTGTAAAGTACAATCCAAGTAAATCCATCTGTTAGATTCTGTGGGGAAAAATTATAATATTTTTTGCTAAAAAGTACATTTGCGCCCTGCACTGCATTTGTGATAGCGAAAGAAAATCTGTTAAATCTATCTGTTTAATTGTGGGTGAAAAAGTAATATTATTTTTTTCCATATAGTACTTTTGCGGCCTGCACTGCAAATCTCATAGTGAAATAGAATCAGTAAATGCATTTCTTTCACTGTGGGTGAATTTTTTTTTATTTTTTTGCCAGAAAGTACCTTTGTGGCCTTTGCTGCATTTGTCCAATACAAGCGTTAAATACTGCTGTTATATTCTGGTTTTAAAAAAACACCAATTTTGTCCTAGATATTACATTTGGGGCCTTTGCTGCATTTGTGACAGTCCAATACAACCAGTCAATACTGCTGTTACATTGTTGGTTGACAAATTAACATTTTTTGTGACTGTGAAGTAATTGTATAAAATTCGCCTGTCACACTGTTGTGTGACCTCAAGAAATTTTTCATCTTTATGACACCGGCACTGCCTTACTGTCAGTGAACTTAATTGTTGACTATTGGCGGTTACATTGTCGCCTGACATAAACTATCTGTTAGTTTGATGGGTAAATGCAAAGAATTAGGAGAGCGTCAAATAAGGGACGTGGCTCTGGTCGTGGTGCTGCTGGTGTTGGTGGAGCTCCTGTTGCAGGGAGAGGACGTGGTCGATCTGTGCCAGCTACACGCACAAGTGAAACACCTTCCTCAGGTGCGAGTAGGCGACAGAAGCTTCAGCGTTATTGGGTCGGGCCGAATGCGGCTCTACCAATGGTGAGGCCAGAACAAGTACAGGCGGTAGTAGTTTGGGTGGCTCACAGTGCCTCCAGTTCCTTCGCATTGTCTCCCACCCAGTCCCTTGCTGAAAGACCACCAGTTGGCACCTGCAGCGATGTCCATCAGTCTTTCACCTCACCCCCTTGCAAATCAGCCAAGCAGTCTGAGCCCCAAGTCATGCAGCAGTCTCTTCTGCTTTTTGATAACTCTGCTAGCAGAGTTTCCCAGGGCCGTCCACATCGTCCTGCTCCAGAAGTGGAAGAGATTGAGTGCACCGATGCCCAACCACGTATGTTTCAGGATGAGTACATGGGAGGACCACCGCAGCACATCTCGGATGATGACGAAACACAGGTGCCAACTGCTGTGGCTTTCTGCAGTGTGCAGACCGACAAGGAGGGCAGGGGTGAAGACTGGGTGGAAGATGATGTGGAGGACGATGAGGTCCTCGACCCCACATGGAATCAAGGTCATGCGAGTGACCTGTGTAGTTCAGAGGAAGAGGCGGTGGTCGCACAGCAAAGAGGGAGTAGGGTGCAAAAGCGTCTGTTAGATTCTTGGGTGACATTTTACCATTTTTGCTGTGAATAAACCCCTGCTCTGCATAGGTGACAGGGACCTAAATTTAAAAAAATTGTCTGTTACATTCTCAGGTAACATTTTACCATTTTTGCAGTATACAAACCCCTGCTCTGCATAGGTGACAGGGAACTAATTTTTGTAAAATCGTCTGTGTTCAATTGTTGGTTGACATGAACACAGTTTTGCCATGAATAAACCCCTGCTCTGCATAGGTGACAGGGACTGAAATTTTTCAAAATCGTCTGTTTAATTGGTGGGTGACATTAAGCCATTTTTGTCAATGAAAAACCCCTGCTCTGCATAGGTGACAGGGACTTAAATTTCGAAACTTCGTCTTTAATTGACGCGCACCCCTCCTTTCATTCGATCCTTCTGCTTTAACAACTTGTCCCACATTTCCGCTCAATTACATTTCAGCAATTGACCTCCCTTGGATGTGGTATCCCTTTCTCACGCTCCCTCTCCGGCATGGAACCCTGATTCCCCATTACTCGTGATCACCATGGTAGGTGCATAAAAAAACATCGAAAATTGATAGAGAAGATATCCAATTGGATCGTGGACATCACGGGAACGTGCCATCAGGCAGAAGTTATCTAGAGTCAACAAAGTGGCAGCAGGGCTTCTCCTGGCTAACGTTTTCAAATCCTAATTACCCCAGTGACATTCCCTATAGTTTTTTATTAATCATCCCTGCATTGCTGCAGGGAAACCAAACTTACTTCTAGGGTTCTTCAGATTACAGCTGATTGCTAGGGGTCTTCGCAGGCGGACACTGCGTGATCAATTAATTGTAATGGGATCCTTCTAACAAGTAGGGATTGTTCAAAGTGAATAATCCCTTTAATGCAGTAATACATGCTGGGAAATGCAAATACCCCTTGTAAATAATGATACAAGGCTTGAAAGGTAGTATGAATGACACTGAATAGAGACCACCTAGCCCAGAGAAGATACATACACACAGAAGAAAATGTAAATCTCAGCCAATCTCTTATCCAAAGAAGACAACCTCTTTTGATTACAAGGGTGCCATTATAAAGAGGTGATTGCCTGTGACTCCCCGGTGAACAGATAATATTGGTGTGAGAAACAGACAACAGATCCGGTTCTTCCTATAGTATCATTATCCCAATTGTAAAACCCCATTAAATCTACTTTCACACTCACATTTTGGTTTTCCGTTTGTGAGATCCGTTCAGGACTCTCACAAGCGGTCCAAAACGAATCAGTTTGCATTCATTTTGGTGTCTGTCTGATGAAACTGAGACAAACGGATCCGTTTTCACTGACACAATCTGGCACAAAAGAAAACGGATCCGTCCTCCATTGACTTTCAATGGTGTTCAAGACGGATCCGTCTTGACTATGTTACAGATAATACAAACGGATCCGTTCTGAACGGATTCAGACGGTTGTATTATCTGAACGGATCCGTCCATGACTGATCCGCACAAAACGAGAGTGTGAAAGTAGCCTAAGCTTGGCATACTTGCAGTTAAGAGAAATTTCTCCCATTCTTCTCTGCAAATCCTCTCAGGCTTTGTCATTCATGCATAGCTACATTGAAGGACATTCACCAACTTGCCCTGAAGCCATTCCTTCATTGTACTTGCTGTATGATGTTGGAAGGTGAATCTTTGCACAGAGAGCACTGTAGCAAATTTGCATGAAGGATTTGTTTGGTCTTTGCTCTATTCATTCATCATAGGGATGATATTTGATGATATAAGACATTACTCTTGGCATTCAGACCAACAAGTTAATCTTGGTTACATCAGTCCAGAATATCTTGTATCTTATTGTCTGAGAGTCCTTTACATGCCTTTCAACAAACTCAAAGTGGGCTATCATGTGCCTTTTACTGAGGAGTGGTTTCTTATTGCCTCTCCACCATAAAGGTCTGATTGGTGGTGTGCTGAAGAGATTGTTGTCTTTCTAGAAAGTTCTCCCCTCTCCACCGAAGTGCTTGTGAGCTTTCAGAGTCACCCTCAAGTTCTTGGTCACCTCGCTAAGGCTCTAATCATCTGATTGCTCAATATACACAGGCAGCCACTTCGAGGAAGATTCTTGTTGGTTCTAAATGATGTAGACCATGGTGTTCACATCTGTGGTAAATGATGGACCTCTAAGCAGAACCTTATAGACTTCATTGTAAGTCTATTGGGTCCGTCGGACAGCGCTGGTGTCTTATGTGCAATGGATCTCTCAGTGTTTCTCATGGTTTCCGCTATAAAGGGAAACCACCAGGCAAATTTGAATTTGAAAATAAGTCTAAGCACAATAAAAATTTGAACATTCTACTTGTAAAACACGCATTACAGTGCATGTACAAGGGGAGAAAAACAGAACTTGATCGCACATCCACAATGCTATGCTTTGATCTAATTAAACTCGCTTCTCAGCGCAATATTGAAGTGTACAGTATTATCTTTCTTCTTTATTACTCAGCACTCCTCCCATTCGGCACAGGTGGCTTTAATTTAGTGGTAATTGACCTGCAGTTCCTGATAACTATGGACATGTTGTGTTAGACAACTGTTCACATGGTGCAGTACTGCGTGGTGGACTTTGTTTTTGTGGTGTTGTGCTGGTGGGTTGGTGGGACCCAGTGCCATGGGCGGCATTGTCAGACAGCAGGGTTGCTGTTTGACTCCTGGGTCAGTGCACTAGGGCAGTGCACTCAAAGAGGCAACCTTGGCGTGGTGATGGGATTATGCTGAGAAGCGAGTTTAATTAGATCTAAGCATAGCATTGTGGATGTGCGATCCAGTTCTGTTTTTCTCCCCTTGATATATACAGTGTATGCACATGCCTGTTTCCTGCTATATATAAAACAATCTGTGCAGAGATACAACCGTGATGATGTTAAAGCTTCTGTCTGAACAAAAAAACATAATTAATATTTGACAACAGCACATACAGTACTACAAATTCGGTAAATCCTGAGTGGTTTGCACTACTGCCATTGCCTGTCTGTTTGTGATATGTAGAGATAAAATTGGGAGAGTAGAGCGCCACATGTGCATTAAACGCTTCCTTATTGTGTTGAAGAGCTTACGAGTCTGCTTACCAGATGCTGTTGTGAAGAGTCACAACAACTGTAGATCGCTTTGCTGGTTATTTGGTGTCCCGACCAGCGTGCAGTTGTCTTGGGCTGCGGCCGCGGTCCTCTGCGTGTGCTTAAGGCAGGTGGCAGATGAAGAAGAAATAAAGTTTAGAAAACATAGTTGCGGACCCCTTTGGCGCTGCCTAGACCTTAATTGAATGGACTTGAGAATTGAAGAGATCTTTTATTATACAGTATAGTCAACGTGTTTCTGGGGCAGGATTACCCCCTTCGTCAGGACTATTTACAGTATGACAGGCTACACAAGGTTTAAAAGCCCGTTTTTGGCGGGCTGGGAGGGGCCGGGCTTGTGGGAAGGGGTGGGGCTAGGTGAATAGATAAACATATATAGCATATACAGAACATTAGTTACATATATAGATTTAAAATACAACATAATGTAGATCACAATGTGTAATCCATCTTTCTGGATGCATGTTTCTTCCTCTGGGGGTGCAGGGTGGCGCCGCATGAGTTGGTGTTATTCTGCTATCTGTGGGGAATGGTTATGAGGATATGTTCCTGATCATCCTGATTCTTGAGTGGCGTGTTAGGTAGAGACCAGGCCACTGTGCTGCAGTAGATCTGCGCTGGGGTGCCGGTTCTTGTCCTCCAGGAGGCAAGATATATATATCCAGGTGTGTATTCTAGGTACCTAAGTTACAGGTATACTCGGGTTGTGGTTAATGGGTGTTTTGGGGTATTTATATTTATTGCCCCATTTATAATATCATTTCATGTATTTCATTCAGGCCATTTGGAGTGAGGGTATTCAATTAATAGATTCAATACACTTCTCTTTTTTGGAGGAGGTCGAATCTATTATAGGGATTAGGTGGTATGAAATCTATTGGGGTGATATGTATCCGGTGTCTTTCTTTTTCAGGGGTACTCATGCAGTGTCTAGATAGACTGTGTTTGGTGTACAGTTTCTGTATATTGTGACGGTGCTGATTTAGGTGGCAGTGTAACGGTTGGGTGGTGGGTCCTACATATTGCAGTCCGCACTGGCATTCAATCATATAGATTACATATGATGATTGACAGGTTAGGTGATGTTTGATGCTGAAGGAGGTCTTGTTGGTGCTTGAGGATGTGTGATGGTCTTACAACAGAGGCAGCGTATTTTTGGGGTTTGTTTAATGTCTGTGTTTTTGGGGTTGTGTCTTTTCAGATGATGTTTTGGTTTGCTTGGTGCTAGTAGGTTTCGGATTGTGGGGGCTCGTCTGTATGTGATTTTCTGGTCTGTTTGGTAGATATTTTTTGAGGTATGGGTCTTGTAGTAGGATATGCCAATGTTTCTGTAGGATTTGTAGAAGGACAGAATTAGACGTACTGTACTGCGTGACAAAATGAACGGTTTCCAAGGGAGCAGGTTCTTTCATACTTGTTTGTAGGCATTCAGATTGTGTTAATTTGTGGCTTCTTTTGTATGCATCGGATATGATTTTTTTGGGATATTGTTTCTCTTTGAATATTTTTTCTAGTAGTTTTGATTGTGCAGTGAAATCTGTATCATTGGCGCAGTTGCGTCTTATGCGTTTATATTGGCTATATGGAATATTCCTGAGCCATTTCTTGTGATGGAAACTCGAATATTGGATATAGCTGATCGTGTCTACGGTCTTAAAAAAGTTTTTTGTGATAATTTTGTTGTCTTGATTGGTCACGATTAGAGGTGGGACGAATCCAATTTTTTTTCGAATCCGAATCAGAAAAAGTTCTCGAATATATCGAATCTTTCGAATCTCGAATCCTACGAATCCTGTACATAAGAATTATGGGGATCTGTGGATGACACTGTTATGGAGGGGGATCTGTGGCTGACACTTATGGGGGGGATCTGTGGATGACACTGTTATGGAGGCATCTGTGGATGACACTGTTATGGAGGGGGATCTGTGGATGACACTGTAATGGAGGGGGATCTGTGGATGACACTGTTATGGAGGGGGATCTGTGGATGACACTGTTATGCAGGGGGATATGTGGATGACACTGCTATGGGGGGATCTGTAGCTGACACTGCTATGGGGGATCTGTGGATGACACTGTTATGGAGGGGGATCTGTGGATGAAACATACCGTATATAGCATCTTATGCTATATGTGTCATCCACAGATCCACCCCATAACAGTGTCATCCACAGATCCCCCTCCCTATAACAGTGTCATGCACAGAACCCCCCCACCATAACAGTGTCATCCACAGATCCCCCTCCTTATAACAGTGTCATCCACAGATCCTACCTCATAACAGTGTCATCCACAGGTCCCCCACACCAACGCTCACAGGAGTGTACATTTTACAGTCACATTTCTATACTGTAATCCATATCCTGCAGTAACTTTAACTTTAAATAAGTGGCCGCTCATCTCTACTAGTACCTTACACCACTCCTCAGCTAGCTTCGGTAACAGGGCAAGGCTACAGCCTACAGGCAGTGCCCACACTGCCTGTTAGTTGTTTCCAAGCGAGCACTGATTTAAAGTTAAAGTTAAAGTTACTGCAGGACCAGGTCAGAGTATACCGATTACAGTTTAGAAGGAATGTACACTCCTGTGAGCGGTCAAAATGAATGGGGGCACATTTCAGTTGGGGGGGCACATGGGGGGACACAGCGTGATGTAGGGGGCCATGGCCCCCTCTGGTCCCCCCCCCCTTGGTGACGCCACTGGGGAAATAGCAAGTTTCTCGGGAGGCGCGGGGACGTGGCGCGGGGACATAATGTCACGGCGGGAGTCGTTGGATTCGAATTTCGTAAATTACGTCGGGATTCAAGTCCACGAATCCCATGAATCCAGCAAAATTCGAGGGATTCGTGGATTCGACAGATTAGTTATGATGATGTCTAGAAATTCTATTGATTTTCTACAAAATTTTGGTGTGAAGGTGATATTCCAGTCTGTGAAGTTGAGGCTGTTACAGAAATCAAGTGCTGATTTCTCATCACCATCCCAGATGATGAACAAATCGTCTATATATCTTTTATAGTATACAACATTGTTTTTATATATCTGGTGTCCCCATATATGTGTATCTTAAAATTCCCCCATAAAAATATAAGCGAACGCCGGTGCTACCCGCATCCCCATGGCGGTCCCGCGGTGCGCTGATGGTAAGTGTTATTGTTGTATATTAAGTAATTGTTTTCTAATATGAACCGGAGGCTTTCTGCTAGAAATTCTATCTGAGGTGGTTTTAATGACTTATCTTTTGCTTGCAAAGCTACAAAGGGACAGAAAGGACAGAAAGTCAGACTCCTATCGAGATTGGAAAAAACAGAACCAATCAGATAACACCAGAACACTACAAGGCGAACACAATCACAATAACATTAATCCAGGACGAGAGACAATTTCTAGACCACACAACCATCCGACACTAGACTATCCCAACAGACAAGCCACAGCAACCCCACTATACCATAAGAGCCGCCACTTCACCAACCAAAAATATCACAAACCACAAAATAGAAACCAAAATAAATCCATGAAGCCTATCACAACCAAACCCCCCACCAGCAATAACTCTAAATCCATAAATGCACATTCCCCTAATATCCAACATAAAAATATAGATCCTACACCTAGCATAACCAGCCTGGACAATCACCACAAAATAGATAACCCCAGGAAGATAATAAGCCAAGCACCCCCCTCCATCAACAATGAACCCTATATACCATGCGCTGAACTAAATGACACAGATTGTTTCCTTGAACCGTTTAGGGCACTCAGATCAAAGTACCTAGTATCAAAGAATCGTAGAAGAGATGTGATGCCCCCCTAGAGAAATACCCCCCACCAACACTACAGAGGACACACCAAATCTCATGGACTTCAAATCCGCTACTACAGACGCCCTCCCAAAGTCACCAGAGGGGTCATTTACTAACAACCCCACCCTACACCAGATTGCAGATCTCACCCTACATCTTATCCCTTCACCTACCAGCCCACAGCCCCTAGCAAACTACAAGCAGGATATACCGTCCGTATATACTGAAAATATCATTACTATCGACAACACCAGCTCAGCTTCCTGCACACTGGTACCTTTTTTATGTCTGGCCGATACTCACCAACATCCAACCCCAACCATGAACAAAACCACCCTTTACCCAAAAATCACGCAATATTACAAACCAACACCCGGAAAAATAAATATAGACCACAAGGAAAAAGAGGAGGTGCACAGAAAACAAAAATTTGAAAAATAGCACTAAAAACCTCATCTAACAAACCAAATGCAGTTATAAACACCACATCAACTATCAAAATCTTCAATTTATCGACTCATAAACTGACAGCCCATGAGATTAAGCTCTTACAAAAAGGCCTATCCTTCTGCCCTCAGAATAGAATTAACCCTCTGGAACTCTATATAGACACTCAGAAATTCAGAGGGAACCTAACTATCAAAAGAAGTTTTGAGATAGAAAATAACAAAAATATCCCTCAGTACCGGACCACAGAAAATGACCATACAAGCCCACCATACAAACATTTAAAATGTGAGACCAAAATCCAACTTCTTCCCCCAACAGAGCCAGGGACACATTATTCCAACCTTTTTTGAGTTAATTGCACAAGAAATCAAAACAAAAATTAATGACACAAACACCCTACATTATAAAGGGAACCTAACCAAAACAGAACTACTAGCCTTGAACAGTCTCAAAAACAATAATGAAATAATCATACGACCCGCAGACAAAGGTGGTGGAATAGTGATACATAACACCAATGATTATGAACAAGAAGCAGAAAATATCCTAGGAGACCCTAACTACTATGAAAAAAAAACCAACAACCCATTTCCAGAAATAACAAAAAAATTGAACCTAATGATAAAAGAAGCCTATGCACATCAGTACATAAACGAAAAAGAAAAAACTTCTTAACCCCGAAAACACCTTGCATCCCATATTTCTACCATCTGCCCAAAATCCATAAAAGCACAACCCATCCCCCAGGACACCAGATAGTATCAAACACAAAATGTGCAAACACCAATTTATCACAACCATATTCCCACAACCATATGTCAATCAGTTACCCAGTTATTTACATGATTCAAGTCAACTGACACGCGAACTACAAACAATAGAGTGGTTACTGGATTATGGTCTACTCACACTCGATGTTACTGCCCTTTACTCTAACATACAGCAAAAAATAGGTATTCCATGGGTAAAAAACACTCTTGCAAAAGACAAGTCATTAAAACCACCTCAGATAGAATTTCTAGCAGAAAGCCTCCGGTTCATATTAGAAAACAATTACTTCATATACAACCATAACACTTACCATCAGCGCACCGGGACCGCGATGGGGACGCGGGTAGCACCGGCGTTCGCTAATATTTTTATGGGAGAATTTGAAGATACACATATATGGGAATTTATAGACATCATCGTAACCAATCAAGACAACAAAATTATCACAAAAATCTTATTTAACCACTTAAGGACCACAGGTTTATACCCCCCTAAAGACCAGGCCCTTTTTTACAAATCGGCACTCCACAACTTTAGCGGTTTATTGCTCGGTCATGCAACTTACCACCCAAATGAATTTTACCTCCTTTTCTTCTCACTAATAGAGCTTTCATTTGGTGGTATTTCATTGCTGCTGACATTTTTACTTTTTTTGTTATTAATCGAAATTTAACGATTTTTTTGCAAAAAAATGACATTTTTCACTTTCAGTTGTAAAATTTTGCAAAAAAAACGACATCCATATATAAATTTTGCTCTAAATTTATTGTTCTACATGTCTTTGATAAAAAAAAAAATGTTTGGATAAAAAAAAAATGGTTTGGGTAAAAGTTATAGCGTTTACAAACTATGGTACAAAAATGTGAATTTCCGCTTTTTGAAGCAGCTCTGACTTTCTGAGCACCTGTCATGTTTCCTGAGGTTCTACAATGCCCAGACAGTACAAACACCCCACAAATGACCCCATTTTGGAAAGTAGACACCCTAAGGTATTCGCTGATGGGCATAGTGAGTTCATAGAACTTTTTATTTTTTGTCACAAGTTAGCGGAAAATGATGATTTTTTTTTTTCTTACAAAGTCTCATATTCCACTAAATTGTGACAAAAAATAAAAAGTTCTATGAACTCACTATGCCCATCAGCGAATACCTTTGGGTGTCTTCTTTCCAAAATGGGGTCACTTGTGGGGTAGTTATACTGCCCTGGCATTCTAGGGGCCCAAATGTGTGGTAAGGAGTTTGAAATCAAATTCTGTAAAAAATGACCGGTGAAATCCGAAAGGTGCTCGTTGGAATGTGGGCCCCTTTGCCCACCTAGGCTGCAAAAAAGTGCCACACATGTGGTATCTCCGTATTCAGGAGAAGTTGGGGAATGTGTTTTGGGGTTGTCATTTTACATATACCCATGCTGGGTGAGATAAATATCTTGGTCAAATGCCAACTTTGTATAAAAAAATGGGAAAAGTTGTCTTTTGCCAAGATATTTCTCTCACCCAGCATGGGTATATGTAAAATGACAACCCCAAAACACATTCCCCAACTTCTCCCGAGTACGGAGATACCACATGTGTGACACTTTTTTGCAGCCTAGGTGGGCAAAGGGGCCCACATTCCAAAGAGCACCTTTCGGATTTCACAGGGCATTTTTTACACATTTTGATTTAAAACTTGTTACCACACATTTGGGCCCCTAGAATGCCAGGACAGTATAACTACCCCACAAGTGACCCCATTTTGGAAAGAAGACACCCCAAGGTATTTCGTGATGGGCATAGTGAGTTCATGGAAGTTTTTATTTTTTGTCACAAGTTAGTGGAATATGAGACTTTGTAAGAAAAAAAAATCATCATTTCCCACTAACTTGTGACAAAAAATAAAAAATTCTAGGAACTCGCCATGCCCCTCACGGAATACCTTGGGGTGTCTTCTTTCCAAAATGGGGTCAATTGTGGGGTAGTTATACTGCCCTGGCATTCTAGGGGCCCAAATGTGTGGTAAGGAGTTTGAAATCAAATTCTGTAAAAAATGACCGGTGAAATCCGAAAGGTACTCTTTGGAATGTGGGCCCCTTTGCCCACCTAGGCTGCAAAAAAGTGTCACACATGTGGTATCTCCGTTCTCAGGAGAAGTTGGGGAATGTGTTTTGGGGTATCATTTTACATATACCCATGCTGGGTGAGAGAAATATCTTGGCAAAAGACAACTTTTCCCATTTTTTTTATACAAAGTTGGCATTTGACCAAGATATTTATCTCACCCAGCATGGGTATATGTAAAATGACACCCCAAAACACATTCCCCAACTTCTCCTGAGTATGGAGATACCACATGTGTGACACTTTTTTGCAGCCTAGATGCGCAAAAGGGGCCCACATTCCTTTTAGGAGGGCATTTTTAGACATTTGGATCCCAGACTTCTTCTCACGCTTTACGGCCCCTAAAATGCCAGGGCAGTATAAATACCCCACATGTGACCCCATTTTGGAAAGAAGACACCCCAAGGTATTCAATGAGGGGCATGGCGAGTACAAAGAAATTTTTTTTTTTTTGGCACAAGTTAGTGGAAATTGATTTTTTTCATTTTTTCTCACAAAGTCTCCCTTTCCGCTAACTTGGGACAAAAATTTCAATCTTTCCTGGACTCAATATGCCCCTCAGCGAATACCTTGGGGTGTCTTCTTTCCAAAATGGGGTCATTTGTGGGGTGTTTGTACTGCCCTGGCATTTGAGGGTCTCCGCAATCATTACATGTATGCCCAGCATTAGGAGTTTCTGCTATTCTCCTTATATTGAGCATACGGGTAATGAGATTTTTTTTTCTGTTCAGCCTCTGGGCTGAAAGAAAAAATGAACGGCACAGATTTCTTCATTCGCATCGATCAATGTGGATGAAGAAATCTCTGCCAAAAAGAAAAAGGAGGGGAAAGGCGTCTACCAGGACATAGGAGCTCCGCCCAACATTCATACCCACTTAGCTCGTATGCCCTGGCAAACCAGATTTATCCATTCACATCAATCGATGTGGATAAATAAATCATTGCCGGGATTTTTTTATTTTTTTTATATATACAAAGTGTTTGCCAAAGTATATGAACACCGCCACCTCCTCAGCTCATATGCCTCGGCAAACGTATCTTTTACTGCAGAGGAGAAATCTCGTCTTGCAGCGCCGCATACACCGAGTTGTGTGTAATCTGACAGCAGCGCAATGCTTCTGTCAGAATGCACATCAGTGCTGTAGCTGCTTGATCGCTTGGTCCACCTAGAAGGTAAAAAAAAAAAAAAAAAACAGGCCGCAACGTAATAAATTTATTAACATTAACTTTAGAGAACATTAACTTTTATAAACTTTTGAAACAGAACAATAACTTTTTTGCTTACCGGTGATTTTTTTTGTTTTTTTGTTTTTTTACCTTTATAGGACAAACCTCTCCTTCCCCATGGGACAATGTGCAAAGCGCAAATCGCCCAGAGATGTGGCGAAGTACATTATGCACTTTGTCCCAGGTGAAAGGAGAGGTTTGTAGCAGCTCTGTGTGAAAATGCCCTAATAGCCCTGTGTGCCTGTCCTGTGTCACGCGATCCCTACACTAATAGTGTACCTGAGTGTGGAACTTGCGGAAACACTCCCCTATGCATAGGGCAGGCTGGTCAGGACAGTCAGGACAAAAAAAGGTGGTGTCACGCCTTATTCCACCCCTGCTGCAGACACAACATCTTTTTCTTGGGGAACGTTGAGTTGGGGTACCAGGATAGACAGACGGGAAGTGTCTGCCATGTAGCCGGCTCACTACATCAGGGCCTTGGGGCACGGACCCTCCTGGATACAGGAGTTCCGAAATGATCTCTTCCTGGAATTTTAGGAAGGATCCTGTTCTCCCAGCCTTACTGTAGAGAACAAAACTATTATACATCACCAATTGAATTAAATAAACAGACACCTTTTTATACCAGCGTCTGGTGCGTCGGGAAACTAAATAGGGAGCCAACATATGGTCATTGAAGTCCACCCCTCCCATGTGAAGGTTATAGTTATGGACAGAGAGGGGTTTCACAATGACTCCAGTTGCCCGTTCAATTTGGACAGTCGTGTCTGCGTGAATGGTGGACAGAAGGTAAACGTCCCTCTTGTCCCTCCACTTCACCGCGAGCAGTTCTTGGTCACACAAGGCAGCCCTCTCCCCCCGTGCAAGTCGGGTACTAACGAGCCGTTGGGGGAAGCGCCGGCGACTAGGTCGCGCGGTGCCACAGCATTGAATTCCGACTAGATGTAAGTGCCGAAAGAGGGCCACGCTTGAGTAAAAATTGTCCACGTATAAGTGGTACCCCTTGTGGAGTAAGGGTGACACCAAGTCCCAGAAAATCTTGCCACTGCTCCCCAGGTAGTCAGGACATCCGACCGGCTCCAGTTTTGAGTCTTTTCCCTCATAGACCCTAAAACGATATGTATCGCCTGTGGCCCTTTCACAGAGCTTATACAGTTTGACCCCATAACGGGCGCGCTTGCTGGGGATGTACTGTTTTATGCCAAGGCGCCCGGTAAAATGTACTAGGGACTCGTCTATGCAGATGTTTTGATTAGGGGTATACGCATCTGCAAATCTGGATGACAAATGGTCTATGAGGGGCCGAATTTTATGGAGCCGGTCATAAGCAGGGTGGCCTCTTGGATGACAGGTGCTATTGTCCGTAAAATGCATAAAGCACATGATGGCCTCAAAACGTGCCCTAGACATTGTAGCAGAGAACATGGGCATGTAATGTTTTGGGTCTTTAGACCAATATGACCGCAATACATTTTTTTTTGTTAGACCCATGCTGAGGAGAAGGCCCAAAAAATTTTTTAACTCGGAAACGGTGACTGGTTTCCACCGGAAAGGCTGGGCATAGAAGCTTTCCGGATTGGCGGTAATAAACTGTGTGGCGTAGCGGTTGGTTTCTGCCACAACTAGGTCATAGAGATCCGCGGTGAAGAACAGCTCAAAAAACTGAAGGGCCGATCCTAAATGAGCCGTCTCCACGCGAACTCCAGACTGGGCGGTGAAAGGGGGCAATACGGGTGCGGCGGAAGCAGGGGAGTGCCAATTGGGATTTGCCAGCACCTCTGGGAGACTAAGGGTTCTACGGGCCTGTGAACGCGGTGGCTGCGACAGGGGAGTTACTGCACGTGCCACCGTACCAGCTGGAACTGCCCTTCTGGTGCTCGCCACTTCACCAGGGAATACGGCAGTGCTGGTAGAAGGTCCAGGATGTGCTGCGCTGCTGGTGTATGCCGCACCATAAACAAGATCAGCGCTAGCACCACTCTGCTGCAAATGAGGGTCATCATGCAGGGTAGGCAGAACCCTGACATGGGATCGGGTACGTCTGGCCGTAGCAGGGACCTCTACCTCGTCATCCTCACTAGCGGTTAGAGTAGCACTGCTGTCTACAGGTTCATATTCTGAACCACTGGATTCAGCGGGTGAGTCGTCCCCATCGCTTTCATCCATCAGGGCCAGAATCCTGTAGGCCTCTTCAGCGGAATACCCCTTGTTTGACATTTTGGGTTCACTAAATTTAGGGGGTATTCCTCTGAGACTACCCAGGAAAAAGAGCAAACCTACCTAGCAAAAAGGAGTGCTTGCGAAGTAAAGCTGCGACCGCTAATAAAGATCCAAAAAGCTCAAAAGTGATCTTTATAGCGGCGCAGCGATTTTACGGTGTTTTTGCAGTGATCAGAAAAAAAAAATTCTGTCACTGCGGTGGGGCGGACTGAACGCAAGTGTGCGCACAAGATCAGGCCTGATCGGGCGAACACTGCGTTTTTTGTAGAACCTAAGGTGACCCTAATGTACTTATATAGATCTGATTGCGATCAGTATTGATCACTTACAGATACTATATAGTACTAGTGCTGATGACAGCGATGACGTTAATCAGCGACTAATCGGTGACTGCAGTGCGGTGGGCGCTAAACTACCTAACAAGTGGCTAACTAACTGGCGGTGATAAGGGACCCTTACAGGGGGGTGATCAGTGACAGGGGGTGGACAAGGGGGTGATCAGGGTGATCAGGGAGTCTAATATGGGCGATCAGGTGCTAAATAAGGGGTTAAATAAATGACAGGGTAATGTCTAATGTGTAGTGTGGTGATTTGGTGCTACTTACTGAGCTGCCTGTGTCCTCTGGTGGTCGATCCAAGCGAAAGGGACCACCAGAGGACCAGGCAGCAGTTATATCAGACGCTATTTTCAAAATAGCGTCTGATATAAGCATTTCATTCGTCCATTCAAAAATCTACAGCCTGCCAGCCAATGATCGCGGCCGGCAGGCTGCAGAAGAACTTGTGCACTATGCGTTCCTGTGAACGCGCGCTCCTGTATGCGCGCGTTCACAGGAAATCTCGGCTCACGCGTAATGACGCCAATCGGCGTTAGCGTAGCCTGGGGGAGCCGCCGCGATGACGCCTTTCGGCGTTAGCTTAGCGGTAAGTGGTTAAGACCGTAGACACGATCAGCTATATCCAATATTCGAGTTTCCATCACAAGAAATGGCTCAGGAATAGAGTTGAGCAAACCCGAACTGTAAAGTTCGGGTTCGTACCGAACTTTAGGTTTTTCGGCAACCGGACCCGAACCCGAACATTTACGTAAAACTTCGGGTTCGGTGTTCGGCGCTTTCTTGGCGCTTTTTGAATGGCTGCACAGCAGCCAATCAACAAGCGTCATACTACTTTACAGGTAATGGACAGATGGCTCACTTTGGTTAACCACGCCTGGTTCTCAGGTTCAAAAGAAACACCCCTAGTTCTGAGTAAAAGTTTTTGGACAGATGGAACCGGCACTCAAAACAGTTGGATATCACGTGGAAGTAAACTCCAAAAATTTGATTACACTACATAAACATGTATACATATAGTTAAATAAAATATGTTAAAAATACATAAAAAGCAACAATAAAAAACAATGTATAGAAGGCGTATGGATATCGCTAGATTCACATGAATGTAGATA
Source organism: Bufo bufo (assembly GCF_905171765.1). Lineage (NCBI taxonomy): Eukaryota > Metazoa > Chordata > Amphibia > Anura > Bufonidae > Bufo > Bufo bufo. The sequence continues at coordinate 690,339,611 of NC_053390.1, read as the reverse complement.
TATCACATTCAGGGTTCGCTGTATCAAACAAACTGCATCCGTATCTTCCCTGTGGGGATGACTCTTTGGATCACAGCTGTAGTGGAAGAGCGATTTCTCCTAAATAGCTTGTACAATTGTTGCTGTCATTCAGGCTGGTGGAGACGGACAGCTTCAAACAGCTCATGTCGCTTGCTGTCCCACAGTACGTCGTTCCCAGCCGCCACTACTTCTCCAGGAGAGCCGTGCCCTCCCTGCACAACCAAGTATCGGATAAAATCAAGTGTGCACTGCGCAACGCCATCTGTGGCAAGGTCCACCTAACCACAGATACGTGGACCAGTAAGCACGGCCAGGGACGCTATATCTCCCTAACTGCACACTGGGTAAATGTAGTGGCGGCTGGGCCCCAGGTGGAGAGCTGTTTGGCGCACGTCCTTCCGCCGCCAAAGATCGCATGGGCATCATTCTTTGCCTCCTGTTGCCTCCTCTTCCTACTCGGCTTCCTCCTCCACTTCTACCACCTCCTCATCCAGTCAGTGACAGACCTTCACCACCAACTTCAGCACAGCCAGGGGTAAACGTCAGCAGGCCGTTCGGAAACTGATGTGTTTGGGGACAGGCCCCACACCGCGCAGGAGTTGTGGCGGGGTATAGAACAACAGACCGACGAGTGGTTGCTGCCAGTGAGCCTCAAGCCCGGCCTGGTGGTGTGCGATAATGGGCGAAATCTCGTTGCAGCTCTGGGACTAGCCGGTTTGACGCACATCCCTTGCCTGGCGCATGTGCTGAATTTGGTGGTGCAGAAATTCATTCACAACTACCCCGACATGTCAGAGCTGCTGCGTAAAGTGCGGACCGTCTGTGCGAGCTTCCGGCGTTCTCATCCTGCAGCCGCTCGGCTGTCTTCTCCACAGCTTAACTTCGGCCTTCCCGCTCACTGCCTCATATGCGACGTGCCCACCAGGTGGACCTCCACCTTGCACATGCTGGAGAGACTGTGCGAGCAGCAGCAGGCCATAGTGGAGTTTCAGCTGCAGCACGCAATGTGACAATGTGCCATCCTTAGTTGCACTGCGGAACAGCACCACTTCACCACCATTGACTGGGCCTCCATGCGAGACCTGTGTTGCCTGTTGCGCTGTTTCGAGTACTCCACCAACATGGCCAGTGGCGATGACGCCGTTATCAACGTTACAATACCACTTCTATGTCTCATTGAGAAAACACTTCGGGCGATGATGGAAGAGGATGTGGCCCAGGACGAAGAGGAGGAAGAGGGGTCATCTCTAACACTTTCAGGCCAGTATTTTTTAGATGTGGCTCAGAAAGAGGATTTTTGCAACAGCAGAGGCCAGGTACAAATTTGGCCAGCCAGGGCCCACTACTGGAGGAGGAGGAGGATGGGGATGAAGCATGTTCACAGTGGGGTGGCATCCAACGCAGCTCGGGCCCATCACTGGTGCATAACTGGGGGGATATGGGGGATGCAGACGATACGCCTCCCACAGAGGACAGCTTGTCCTTACCTCTGGGCAGCATGGCACACATGAGCGACTACATGCTGCAGTGAATGCGCAACGACAGCAGAGTTGCCCACATTTTAACGTGTGCTGACTACTGTGTGGCCACCCTGCTGGATCCCCGTTACAAAGACAATGTGCCATCCTTAGTTCCCTCACTGGAGCGTGATCGGAAGATGCGCGACTACAGGCGCACGCTGGTAGACGCGCTTCTGAGAGCATTCCCGACTGACGCCGGGGGACAAGTGGAAGCACAAGGCAAAGGCAGGTGAGGAGGAAGAGGTCGCCAACGCAGCTGTGTCAGCGCCAGCACCTCAGAAGGCAGGGTTAGCATGGCTGACATGTGGAAAAGCTTTGTCACCGCGCCGCAACAACCAGCCCCAACTGCTGATATGAAGCGTTTTAGCAGGAGGCAGCATTTGAACAATATGGTGGAACAGTACTTGTGCACACGCCTACACGTACTGACTGATGGTTCTGCCCCATTTAACTTCTGGGCCTCCAAATTGTCCACATGGCCAGAGCTTGCCCTGTATGCCTTGGAGGTGCTGGCCTGCCCTGCAGCCAGTGTACTCTCTGAACGTGTATTTAGCACGGCAGGAGGCGTCATTACAGACAGACGCAGCCGTCTGTCCACAGCCAACGTGGACAAGCTCACGTTCATTAAAATGAACCAGGCTTGGATCCCTCAGGACTTGTCTGTACCTTGTGCAGAATAGACAGTTCTAACAGCCTCAACCATCCATCCTTGTACTCAAGTGCACTTATTATTATTTTTTTATATGTCCAAATATTTTGGGGGATACCCAAAATAATGTAAAAATGCTAAATAACACACATCTGTGTTGGCTACCTATTCCTCCTTCGCCGCCGCTTCCACCTAGACCACCACGTGAGCCTACACGGCCACATCCACCACATCCACCCATTCACCGCCTCCTCAACCTCTTCCTCCTACATCATTCCTAATTTTTATTTTTTTAAGGTCTTTTATGTTTTTTAAATTCATTTCCCTATCCACATTTGTTTGCAGAGCATTTGCCATGCTCTTAAGCACGTTTTGCTGCCTTTTGCTGCCCTCTAGCTCTTTCCATGACAATTTTACAGCCATTTTAGTGATCAAAAGTTCGGGTCCCCATTGACTTCAATGGGGTTCGGGGTCAAGTTCTGGTCCCGAACCCAAATTTTTTTTTCAAGTTCGGCCGAACCCGAACATCTAGGTGTCCGCTCAACTCTACTCAGGAAAATTCCATATGGCCAATATATAAATGCATAAGACGCAACTGCACCAATGATACAGATTTCACTGCACAATAAAAACTACTAGAAAAAAGATTCAAAGAGAAACAATATCCCGAAAAAATCATATCCAATACATACAAAAGAAGCCACAAATTAACACAATCTGAATGCCTACAACCAAGTATGAAAGAACCTGCTCCCTTGGAAACCGTTCATTTTGTCACGCAGTACAGTACGTCTAATTCTGTCCTTCTACAAATCCTACAGAAACACTGGCATATCCTACTACAAGACCCATACCTCAAAAAATATCTACCAAACAGACCGAAAATCACATACAGACGAGCCCCCACAATCCGAAACCTACTAGCACCAAGCAAACCAAAACATAATCTGAAAAGACACAACCGCAAAAACACAGACATTAAACAAACCCCAAAAATACGCTGCCTCTGTTGTAAGACCATCACACACAAAAAAACCATCCTTTTCCTCAAACACCAACAAGACCTCCTTCAGCATCAAACATCACCTAACCTGTCAATCATCATCATATAATCTATATGATTGAATGCCAGTGCGGACTGCAATATGTAGGACGCACCACCCAACCATTACACTGCTGCCTAAATCAGCACTGTCACAATATACAGAAACTGTACACCAAACACAGTCTATCTAGACACTGCATGAGTACCCCTGAAAAAGAAAGACACCGGATACATATCACCCCAATAGATTTCATACCACCTAATCCCTATAATAGATTCGACCTCCTCCAAAAAAGAGAAGTGTATTGAATCTATCAATTGAATACCCTCACTCCAAATGGCCTGAATGAAATACATGAAATGATATTATAAATGGTATAAATGCAACAATAAATATAAATACCCCAAAACACCCATTAACCACAACCCGAGTATACCTATGATTTAGGTACCTAGAATACACACCTGGATATATCTTGCCTCCTGGGGGACAAGAACCAGCACCTCAGCGTAGATCTATTGCAGCACAGCAACAGTGGGCCAGTCTCTACCTAACACGCCACTCGCAAATCAAGATCTAAGCAATCTGAGTACACGATCGAGAAAATATACTCAGAACCATTCCCCACAGACAGCAGAATAACACCCACTCGTGCGGCGCCACCCTGCACCCCCAGAGGAAGAAAAATGCATTCAGACAGATGGACTGCACATTGTGATCTACATTATGTTGTATTTTAAATCTATATATGTAACTAATGTTCTGTATATGCTATATATGTTTATCTATTCACCTAGCCCCACCCCTTCCCACAAGCCTTACCCCCCCATGTCATACTGTAAATAGTCCTGATGAAGGGGGTAATTCTGCCCCAGAAACGCATTGAATACACTGTATAATAAAAGATCTCTTAATATCAGACACTGCAATTCTGAAGTCCATTCAATCAAGGTCTAGGCAGTGCCAACTATGGTCCGCAACTACGTTTTTTAAAGGTTATTTCTGTCTGTTTTTGAAAAATCTCTAAGCAATAACCATTGTGCCATGGGTTTGAACTGAACCCTGTGGAACATCTGCTAAATTTTTTCAGAGATTTCATTAGTTTCTCACAAATTTAAATAAAGCTTTTGTATTGAACATATTTTATGTGTCTGCTGTTCCCACATTACACGGTGATTCCCAATGGGGTCTGACACTGATGGGAGTACAGTAAGTTTATACTGTGCATAGCATGTGTATACTTTGTATACTGTGTATCTCCAGAGCATGTTGGTGGCATGTCGATAATGGGTGATACAGTCTTCTCTTTCCAAAGCAGTTTGAGGAACAGTCAGATATTATTTTATGTGATTTTGGTTAGTTGCAGGTTCACTGGAATAGTCAATATATGTATTTTATCGCTCTGTAATTCTGAACTTAATGAGTTTTTAAACTTATTTTTTAGTTTGGTTGCCACCAAAGAAACAGACAGTGCCCGATCCCGTAGTTCACCAATGTCACCATCAGATTTTCTGGACAAACTCATGGGCAGAACTTCTGGTTACGATGCAAGAATACGACCTAACTTTAAAGGTAACATGTTTTTTCACTTATTTCTATTTTAAGATGTTTTTAAAGCAATCAAACCAAATCATTAGCACCCCTCGCACAAAACTTAAATGAAGGCAAGTTGTACAATCATGATGTTATTTTGGATTTAGGTTACAGAGTACCTAGACCTTTACAAGATGCATTTGTTTGGTTCTTTTGGTTGTTAAGTTTTTTTTTCATGTTGAGTTTTACCCTTTGAGTATCACTTTTTCTGTCTGCTGGGATTACTGCTTTATAAAAGCAAACAGCTTTGAGGAATTTACAACATACTCTCCATCCCTTCCCTTCAATGTGAAATTGGTCTTTGACACACAGAAAAACCCATATCTTCTCACCTCTTTTCTCATGGTAGGCTGCAATGTCTCCAAGTTCTTCTCTTTCTTGTAGCTTATGATGGGATGAGTTTTCTCAGAAATTGCAGGTTACTGTGTGACATCTAAGAGAGGATATAGCTGCAGGGTCCGTAACTACATAGAACAGTCTATTTACTGAGGGGCCTAAGGAGACCTTCTACTGGAAAACGCCTTATCATAGATGAGGCTGCTTATAATCGGAATCCACTAGTGAGTCATAGAATTCTGTGTCAAACAGGATTAATGGGTTTCTGTCACCTGAAAAATGGGTATTAAGCTGGCTGACATTAGCGATGTGCTAATGTCAGCTGAACATAACCATATTACTGCCATCTCACTGCCTGAAGCCTTTATTGAGAAAAACAAACTTTTATAATATGCTAATTAGCCTCTAGGAGCAGGGGGGGGGCATTCACCTGCTTCTAGAGGCTCCATTTGCCCACCTCTTTTCACACCCTTCTTCTCTTGATTGACAGGGCCAGGGCAGCGCTGCCCTCCTCCCGCTGTGTCTGCAGTGTAAATCTCGCACCGTTCAGTATTCGGCACAGGCGCAAAATTTACACTGCAGACAGGACTGGAGGTAGGAGACCAACGATGACTGGACCTGTCAATCTAGTGTAGCAGGGCGTAGCCAAAGGTGGGAGAACGGAGCCTCTAAGAGCAGGGGCAACGCCCCCCCTGCTCCTAGAGGCTAATTAGCATATTATAAAAGTTTATTTTTCCCAATAACGGCGGCAGGCAGTGAGCTGGCACTAATATAGTTATGTTCAGCTGACATTAGCACATCGCTAATGTCAGCCAGCCTAATACCCATTTTTCAGGTGACCCTTTAAGGCCTGGTTTCACATGTTACACTAGTGTGCTACATAGGCAATAACCACGGTTTTGAGAAGGGCTTGTTATATACAGAGTTTTACAGGTTAAAAACACTGTTTAACATGCTTCACCTGTAAAAATCATGCAGCCAATAAGCAGCAATACGAGGGCAATTTGCAGTAACAGATGTGGCTTTGCCACACATGAACCAAGCCTAATGCCTTATTCACATAGTCAGTGTTCGGTCAGTGTTTTCCATCAGTGATTTTGAGCCAAATCCAGGTGTGGATCTAAACACAGAACAGATGCAGATCTTTCCCTTATACCTTATCTTTGTGTAGGCTTCACTCCTAGGTTTTGGCTCCCAATCATTGATGATAATCACTAACATGGAATAAGGCTTGTTTTATACTTGCGTGAAACAGATCCGGCAGGATGTTCCGGCTGATCTATCCTTGCCGGACGCAGCCGTGTGCTGCCGGCATTCCGTCCAGTCCCATTCACTATAATGGTAGCCAGCGGCAGAGATCCAGCCGCAACCCGGCAAATACTGTATGTCCAGGAGGGCCGGACAAATACCTCTGCATGCAGCAGTTTTCATCCGGCCGCTCCTCTGCATATTTGCTGGGTTACGGATCTCCACTGCCAGCCCCCATTTTAGTGAATGAGGCCAGACAGAATGCCCGCAACGCGCGGCTTTGTCCAGCGAGGACGGATCTGACAGGCTGTTCCCGGCCAGAACTGCCTGCCGGATCTGTTTCACGCAAGTATTAAACAAGCCTAAGGCATAAGGAGGGAAAGTACTGTAGGTAATTAAGATTTATGACAGGGTGGTATAATTCATAGCTGCTGACTTCAAGTCTAATGGTGAACTCAGTTTGTGCTTTAAACTGAATTATATAGGTGAATATGGGCTTATACTTATATATGCCTTCATGATATCTATGCCAATCATTTTCTGTAAAATTATATTTTGATAGAATGTGTGATATAATTTACTTTCCTTAGTGCCAAGAGTTTATACAGTATGTTCTCCTTTGTTCTCATGATTTGACTGTAGGAGCTCTAGTTTTCTTCACCAGTGAGGTACCGGTCTGTACTCTGGGGTAAGCTCTAGCGGTTTAAGAACAAATGAGAAAGGACAAACTTCTCTATTTTTAAACTAAAATAAAATGTTGCTATTTAAATTCAGACTAAGTATCGATGATGGACTACACATTTCATGGACTGTTAGTTCCATTGAATGTTTGTTAGCAAACGTTTCTAGTTTAAGAAAATTAGAACTGCCTTGTACCGAAATTATTTATTTTTCTTTTAATTACTTGTTGCCTAGGCTGGAAGGTTCTCGACGGCTTGCTGTATGTGAGTTGCTTAATGAAATATGGCAGCATAATTTCTATTGTATAACCTTTTATGAGGTCAGTTAAGTAAGCTATCCAATCTTCCACCACAGAGGAATATTATGCATCTGCAGAAATGACCACAGGATAAAAGTCAATTGACTTTGAGGTTTCATAATGAAGCTCTGAAAATATTGCTGCCATCATCACCACTGCTAATATCTTGCATAATCTCTGAGCATCACATTATTACAGAAGACTCTTCTTTTATTGCTTTGTCCTCATGCATATTAAATAGAACAGCAATGGAATTCATTTTTCTCGATTGCTGAAACAGTGTGAGCAGAAGACTAGAATATACGGCATTGCTTTATAATGCTGCTTTGGTAGTTATAGACACTTGCTGAAAAACTATTTAGTTTAATACTAGTTAAACCAATTTTATTTATATCTAAAAAAATAATACAAACTACAAATTGGCGTGGTATTAAAAAGCAGGAAGTGCTCAACCCCATATGCAGTGGTGCATCTATACCGGGGGGGCAGATCCTGCACTTGTGGCCTGTTGCTAATGGCAATCCCCAGCAAAAATGCATACAATGGAGGATGTCTGCAGCGGACCACAAGTACCACAATGGACATCCTACACAGGATAGCAATTGTGTGGATCTGATAAGCAGTCAAAATAACATAACAAAAACAAAGACAGGTGCACTCTGCGGTCTTACTAACCCTCGTACTGGTGTAAAATTGAGAATTAGCCAACATATCCTGCTTGGAGGACATGTCTGAGCCCGAGCACCGCGCCAAGGTTTCTCAAGTAGCTCGGGAACCTAACGCTAAACCTACCTGGGCCGTATGGGCAATACCAGGAGCCAGTGGGCGAATTACAGGTGCGCAAGGTCCGACTCAAAGCAATCTCCCAGTAACCTCCAGCATGTGACCATGCATACAATGGGAGGAGGCAGAGAGCTCTGAGCCCCACCCAAGACTGGCTGATATAGCCCGGGCCTCACATGTGCACCAGAATGCTGCCTGTGGATGGAAATAAAGGCACATTCAGGAAAAAACAAAAAAAATAATACGGTATTATTATTATTATTTTTTTTGCAATGTTGCCCCATTTGGAAGCCAGCATAGCAGCCTCATGCAAGCTTCTACATACTTGTAATGTTGCTGAAGATGCACCAGCGGTGTTTAATAGATATGAATATGACACATAAGATGTTTATTTGGAGCCGTTCACCCACTGGAGTGCTGTTCGATTTCTTTATTATTTTGTGATTTATTGGATGGGTAGTGCTCAGCCTGTCTGAAGCATACATGTCAATACTCATACATTTCCAAAGCTGCCTGCACAGTGTTTAACATCATATGAAACTGTTGTAAGCCTTCATTTACAGTCGCTGATCCATTATGATGATGTCACCACGATGTTTGTCTTTGTTCCTTGATTTCGTTTTAAATGATGTCACACATCTGTGTACTTATTCCTAGAGGCTGGTCTTTATTCCTGTAACTGATGGAATCATAATAGTGGGCATCTTTATTTTTGTGTTTTGTTCTAAATTCATTATTTCACAATAGTGTCAAACAGAAAAGATAACACCATAGGGGGAGTTTTGTGTACTGTAACAGTACACCAAAAATGATACCATCTGGCGCAATGACACGACCTCAGTAGATAAATATAGGATCTTTTATTAGTGAGTGACAACGCATTTCGGAGTCAATGTACTCCTTTTTAAAGTCTGTGGGGTCCGTGCTGGAGCTTGTAGCAAGGCCGCGCTACAAGCTCCAGCACGGACCCCACAGACTTGAAAAAGGAGTACATTGACTCTGAAACGCGTTGTCACTCACTAATAAAAGATCCTATATTTATCTAGTGAGTTTGTGTCCTTGCGCCAGAAGGTATCATTGTTGGTGTACTGTTACAGTACACAAAACTCCCCCTATTGTGTTTCATATTATTCCTCTGGAGAATTGACTACTCCACCTACGAGGACTGAGATACCGGCCTCACCGACCCCCTGTTCTCACGAGTGTTGTGCCTACGTAGGCACAACACCAAAAGGTGAGCACAACCATTGATGTCTAACTTCCATACATTTTTTAACAATCATACTACCCTATGAGCGCCTTCCCATCTTCTTTCGCCATATAAACAGAAAAGATAGCTTTGTTGCAAAGAGCAAACAGAGCTCAGCTTTCAGTTCTTTAACTACTCAGGAATAATGAAAGATGCGCTGCAATTTGATGTAACAGTATGGGCAGCAAGAGCATTTATTTCTTTATACATGAGGCCCATAAAATCACTAATATTCGCCAATCTGTCACAATGGTGCTTGTCTTTATTTCTAGCTTACAAAATGTCCTCATACTAAAACAAAGCTTATAAATAAAACAAAGCTCATAGTTACCATCACAATTTGTCGAAGTTACTAGATAAACAGTGTCTTATTGTGATGCTGTCAGAATAATGGCTCCTCTAGAGTAGTAGACTATGTTGTCTTTGTATTAGGCTGTGTTGTATTGTAATGATGTGAAAGTGGTCAGTGTCTTCATTTATATGCTGAGCTCTATTATAATGATCTCCTAATGGCCTATGTCTTTAATTTTATTCAGTCCTCTATTTTGATGATGTCACAGTAAACTGCACCTTCATTTCCAGTTTAAAATCTGTTGTGATGATGTCACAATGGTGTATATATGTATATAATTTGATCGATATTGATGATGTTGCGAACATCTGTGTCTTTATTGCTCGTTTTTGTTCTTGTTTGTTACAATGGTGCATGTCTTTATTAAATAGCTGTCTTCTATGTTGATGAAGTCATAAAAAATGACATTTTCATTTAGACTATGACACTTTCTGATCCAAATCCTCTCTGTTAAGCCCCTCCTACTATTCCAAACGTGATAAGAGCAACTTAAATGTTAAAAAAAATCAAAAATTTTCTTCCTAATAATATGTTGCTTGATGTGCTTTCTTCAGTCCTTTGTCTTTTTTCCTAGGCTATGCTCTATAATTCACAATTATTTCACCGAAAGAGTAGTAGATACATGGTTTAAACTTCCAGCAGATGAGGTTGGAAAATCAACAGTTAGTGAAATTATACATGCCTGGGATAAACATATATCTGTCCTAAGAAAAAATAAAAATAATGTAAGGACAGAGGAGATGGACCCAGTGGTCTTTTTTGCCATCATTCTTCTGTGTTTCTATGTTTCTGTTATGGTGATGTCACCTAAGTGTATTTATGCCTAGCCTGTGTTCTATCAGCATGACATTACATTGGTGTTCAACTTTATTTCTAATATTTATTTTTAATATCTTTTATAATCAAATAAAGTGTCTTAAAAAAAGAAAAGATATATAAAGCTAGTACTAACTATTATCCAGATTGTCCAAAGAGTAGTATCCAAAAATATTTAGGTCCAGTGTAGTGAATACTGTAGCTCAATATCATTAATAAATAACTTAAATAATAGAGGACCCAGCACTGAACCTTGGGGTACACCACTTATAACCCGGGACCATTCTGAATAGGAATCATTGACCACAACTCTCTGGACACTGTCCTTCAGCCAGATTTCAATCCAATTACAAACTAAATTTTCTTAGCCTATAAACCTTATTTTATTTCATAAAAGCCTATGAGACACAGTATCAAATGTCTTTGTAAAATCCAAGAATACTACATCCACAGCCGCCCCTGTGTCCAGGCTTCTATCCACCTCTTTATAAAATCAATTCAGGTTAGTCTGACAACTTCTGTCCTTTGATAACCTGTGCTGGCTATTACTTATGATTATTTACAGTCACATAATCCTGTGTACAGTATAACCCCTTCAGAGTGCTTCAAATATTTTTTTCACAACAGATGTGGAAGAGATATTGCCATTCTATTAAGTTATCCCCTATCCAAAGTATAGCAGATAAATATTAGATTAGTTGGAGCCCAACCACTGGGACCCCTACTGATCATGAAAACTGGGACCCTGTACCCCATGGAGCCCCCTGAAATGAACAGAGGGGCTGGTTGGAAATGTTTTTGGCCTCTTCATTTATTTCTATTGTAATTCTGGAGATAGCAGAGTACAAGCCATTCTTTCTTCCAACACAATGGGGGTCATTTACTATGCTGGAATATGCCTAAATTAGGCATATTTCAGGCACAGATAGAAGCGCAATGGTTAGTTGCACCGCTATCTGCGGCTTCACCCGCTCATGCCAGGTCTAAAATTGTAGCTGTGGCATGGGCAGGAAAGGGGATGGGCCAGCAGACCCGTCTCATCAATCATTTTCTACGCCTGTTTCAGAAGTAGAAAAAAGTCTAAATGTAAGACAGCTCCGAAGCTGTCTTAAATTTAGAACTGGCAGAGGATCCGCTGAAGTTATGGAGAGGTCTGCGCCTCTTCATAACTGTGGCATATCCACTGCCAGCTTAGGGGTATATTAAGACCAGCATCTAAAACGAATAATAATAAATAATAATAAATACAAACCGGATTCCAAAAAAGTTGGGACACTATACAAATCGTGAATAAAAACTGAATGCAATGATGTGGAGGTGTCAACTTCTAATATTTTATTCAGAATAGAACATAAATCACAGAACAAAAGCTTAAACTGAGAAAATGTACCATTTTAAGGGAAAAATATGTTGAATCCGAATTTCATGGTGTCAACAAATCCCCAAAAAGTTGGGATAAGGCCATTTTCACCACTGTGTGGCATCTCCCCTTCTTCTTACAACACTCAACAGACGTCTGGGGACCGAGGAGACCAGTTTGTCAAGTTTAGAAATAGGAATGCTCTCCCATTCTTGTCTAGTACAGGCCTCTAACTGTTCAATCGTCTTGGGCCTTCTTTGTTGCACCTTCCTATTTATGATGCGCCAAATGTTCTCTATAGGTGAAAGATCTGGACTGCAGACTGGCCATTTCAGTACCCGGATCCTTCTCCTACGCAGCCATGATGTTGTGATTGATGCAGAATGTGGTCTGGCATTATCTTGTTGAAAAATGCAGGGTCTTCCCTGAAAGAGATGACGTCTGGATGGGAGCATATGTTGTTCTAGAACCTGAATATATTTTTCTGCATTGATGGTGCCTTTCCAGACATGCAAGCTGCCCATGCCACACGCACTCATGCAACCCCATACCATCAGAGATGCAGGCTTCTGAACTGAGCGTTGATAACAACTTGGGTTGTCCTTGTCCTCTTTGGTCCGGATGACATGGCGTCCCAGATTTCCAAAAAGAACTTCGAATCGTGACTCGTCTGACCACAGAACAGTCTTCCATTTTGCCACACTCCATTTTAAATGATCCCTGGCCCAGTGAAAACGCCTGAGCTTGTGGATCTTGCTTAGCAATGGCTTCTTCTTTGCACTGTAGAGTTTCAGCTGGCAACGGCGGATGGCACGGTGGATTGTGTTCACTGACAATGGTTTCTGGAAGTATTCCTGAGCCCATTCTGTGATTTCCTTTACAGTAGCATTCCTGTTAGTGGTGCAGTGTCGTTTAAGGGCCCGGAGATCACGGGCATCCAGTATGGTTTTACGGCCTTGACCCTTACGCACAGAGATTGTTCCAGATTCTCTGAATCTTCGGATGATGTTATGCACAGTTGATGATGATAGATGCAAAGTCTTTGCAATTTTTCGCTGGGTAACACCTTTCTGACATTGCTCCACTATCTTTCTGCACAACATTGTGGGAATTGGTGATCCTCTACCCATCTTGGCTTCTGAGAGACACTGCCACTCTGAGAAGCTCTTTTTATACCCAATCATGTTGCCAATTGACCTAATTAGTGTTAATTGATCTTCCAGCTCTTCTTTATGCTCAAATTTACTTTTTCCAGCCTCTTATTGCTACTTGGTTCCAACTTTTTGGGGATTTGTTGACACCGTGAAAATTGGAATCAACGTATTTTTCCTTTAAAATGATACATTTACTCGGATTAAACGTTTGATCTGTCATCTACGTTCTATTACAAATAAAATATTGACATTTGCCATCTCCACATCATTGCATTCAGTTTTTATTCACAATTTGTTTAGTGTCCCAACTTTTTTGGAATCCGGTTTGTAATAAATGTGCCCCTATGTGTGTATAAACATGGGCAGGCATCTGCCCTGTTAAAGTATCATTTTTGAATGCTTGTTCAGAACAATTTGTTTTTGACGCAATGTTTATTTAACCCATTAATGACTGAGCCATTTTGCAGCTTTGTGACCAGGCTTATTTTTGAAAATCTGACATGTATCACTTTATGTGGTAATAACTGTGAAACACTTTTACTTATCCATGTCTTTCTGAGAATGTTTTCTCGTGACAAATTGTACTTCATGACAGTCATAAATTTGAGTCAATCTATTTCACCTTTATTTATGAAAAATCCCAAATTTTCCCAAAATTTGGAAAAATTAACAATTTCCGAAATGTCTATTTCTCTGCTTTTAAAACAGAAAGTGATACCTCATAAAATATTTATTACTTAACATTCCCCATATGTCCACTTTATGTTGGCATCATTTTGTAAATGTCATTTTATTTTTTTGGGTCGTTAGAAGGCTCACAATTTTAGAAGCAATTCTTAAAATTTTGAAGAAAATTTCTAAAACCCACTTTTTAAGGACCAGTTCAGGTCTGAATTCACTTTGTGGGGCTTACATAGTAGAAACCCCCCATAAATGATCCCATTTTGGAAACTACACCCCTCAAGTTACTCAAAACTGATTTAACAAACTTTGTTAACCCTTTAGGTATTCCACAAGAATTAAAGGAAAATGCAGATTAAATTTCAAGATTTCACTTTTTTGGCAGATTTTCCATTTTAATTCATTTTTTCTTTAACACATACAGGGTTAACAGACAAACAAAACTTAATATTTATTACCCTGATTCTGCGGTTTACAGAAACACCCCACATGTGGTGGTAAACTGCTGTATGGGCACATGGCAAGACGCAGAATAAAAGGAGCGCCGTAACGTTTTTGAAAGGCAGATTTTGCTGGACTAGTTTTTAGACACCATGTCCCATTTGAAGCACCCCAGATGCACCCTCCAGTAGAAACAATCAAAAAGTGACCTAATTTTGTAAACTACGGGATAAGGTAACAGTTTAATTGGTACTATTTTGGGGTACATATGATTTTTAATCGCTCTATATTATGCTTTTGTGAGACAAGGTAACCAAAGAATGGATGTTTTGGCACTGTTTACATTTTTTAGTTTTTTACAACGTTCATCGAAAGGTTAGATCATGTGCTATTTTTATAGAGCAGGTTGTTACGGATGCGATGATATCAAATATGTCTACTTTGTTTCAGTTTTACATAATAAAGCATTTTTGAAAAAAAATATGTTTTTGTGTCTCCATTTTCTAAACGCCAGATTTTTTTATTTTTCTGCCGATCTTGTGCAGGGTTGATGTTTTTATTGGTACCATTTTTGGGTACTTATGATTTTTTTATCATTTATTATTATGCTTTTGGGGCAAGGTGACCAAAAAATTGGTAATTTTGGCATAGTTTTAATTTATTTTTACAGAGTTCACCTGAGGGGTTAGGTCATGTGATATTTTTATAGAGCAGGTAGTACCAAGGACGTGGCAATACCTAATATGTATACTTTTTCTTATTTATTTAAGTTTTACACAATAATAGCATTTTTGAAACCAAAAAAATAATGATTTAGTGTCTCCATAGCCGATAGTCTTAGGTAGGGTCTAATTTTTTTGAGGGATGAGTTGACGGTTTGATTGATACTATTTTGAGGAGTATATGCCCTTTTGATTTCTTGGTATTGCACTTTTTGAGATGGTAGGTGACCAAAATTTTTTATTTTGGCACTGTTTTTATTTTAATTTTTTTGCGGTGTTCACCTTAGGGGTTAGGTGATGTGATATTTTTATAGAGATGGCTTTTACGGATGCGGCGATACCAAACATGTTTAGGGTATTTTATTTTTTTCATTATGTATATGGGAAAATGGGATATGGTATTTCTTTTTTCTTTTTTCATTTTCTTGTTTTTTACACTTTTTTGACTCAGAACCACTTGGTTCTTGAAGATCCAATGGGTATGACGACTCTACAATATACTGCAGGACATTGTATAGTGTACTGCAGTGTATTTTCATTTACAGTAAGCCTGATCAGGCTCCTGCCTCTGGCTGGACCCTGTCAGGCTTACATACCATGGCAAGCCTGGATGCCTGTGTAAGGCATCTAGCTGCCATGGTAACCAGCGGGACGCTGCCACAGCAGAACAGCGGCCTGATGGGATTGGCCAAGGAGGGAGCTCCCTCCCTCTGTTATGATCAAACGGGACGCTGCCACAACAGTGTAGCGCCCAATGGGGGAGGGAGCTTCCTCCCTGTTAACCCCTTCCATACAGCGGTCCCTCAACACTCACTGAGGAGATCAGAGCTGCGCTGCTGAACGCTGCGATTGGTCAGTCAAATCTGACTGACCAATCGCAGCGATTCAAAGGCAGGGACCACAATGATTGGTCCCCTGACAGCTCTGCTGTCCGTGACATCCATTTACATGTCGGTGTCATCGCAAGTGTACTTTCGGTGACACTCTGATCTCATGACATACTGTGTACGTCAAGATGCGGTAACTAACACCACATCATGACGTACACAGTACTTCTGTCACGGCCTATGGTGTGCGCTGTGACACTGTTGCCACACTTGCGCTTGCCCACGGCAACGTGTTGCTGTGAGAGCATGCGGTGGCAGTATCTCGGTCTTATGGGTACTTGCCGTAACATGCTTGCCACGCATGCTGTTGCTGGTGGTTACGTGTTTGCTTGTGTGTGCACTTCCCCTTTAAGTTGTAGCCTCCCTCTGTCCTGTCTGGTGCTGTAAGGGTTAACTCCTTGACTGGGTGTGGTCACTAGGGTTTTATCCCCTGTGGCTCCCTGGCTGGAGTCAGTTGTACTTCAGCTGTCGTTGGTGCTGGAGCTCTGCTCCAGTCCAGGGTGTTCCATCTGTCCATTGATGACCACAAGGGTGGCCCTCACTGGACAGATGGAACAAGCCAGGAACCGTGAACCACCAGCATACACCAAGGCTGGAGGAACCCAGAGCTTCAGGCATCCAGCAGAGGCTAAATAGCCCAAGCAGCCACACCCACACACACATAAACCCTGTGTTCACAAAACACTAGGAAGGGAGTTAACCCTTCCAACACCAGACAAGGGAAGGAAGCCACTTAAAGGGGAAGTGCACACACAAGCATACCAATCCACATGTTACCACCGGCAACAGCATGCGTGGCAACCATGTCCCGGAAATCACCCAGAAGGCCGAGACACTGCCATTGCATGCTCTTACAGCAACACGTTGCCGCGGGCAACCGCAAGTGTGGCAACAGTGTCACAGCGCAAACCAAAGGCCGTCAAAGCCCCCCCCCCCCCCAAAAAAAAGAGGAACTGAACAGAACACCCAAAAAACAACAGGGCGGGGGGGGGGGGGTAGGGTAAAGTAACAGCATCAGCCTTAGTACACAGATGTCTCTCTAAGACTGCCACCAGCCCCTGGAACAACAAACAGGAACCAGGGCACCAGCCACCAAACAGCCCAGAGAAACCGCACTGAACGCTGCGTTCACCTCAGACACGGTTCACAGCAGGTCGCTGCCGGCATGCATCCCCAACAGCACACACCAAGGAATGCATCCAGCACACAACACAAGCACCTGAACCACTGAGGAATGGATGAGGAGGGACGTAAACACCAGTGACGGTTCACACCAACTGCGACCAACTGTCACAGGGAACCGCACTGGTAACAGCGTCTTGCCTTTCACCCTCCCTCCGGAGGATAAGCATGTGCGCCAGAAAATGGGCAGGCGACGCATGCTGGGCCCTCTTCCTAGTGTTTTGTGAACACTGGGTTTATGTGTGTATGGGTGTGGCTGCTAGGGCTATTTAGCCTCTGCTGGATGCCTGAAGCTCTGGGTTCCTCCAGCCTTGGTGTATGCTGGTGGTTCACGGTTCCTGGCTTGTTCCATCTGTCCATTTTATTTTTTGCTTTTTTACCTTCTTTAATTTTTTTATTTTTTGGCTTTTCCAGCTCTGCACCACTTTTTCTGTGTGCGAGCTGTGACTGGCAAGTGCTGATCAGCTTGACTTTTTTCGTATTTTGGGGCCTCACAACCTGGAATTAATTACATGGATTGGATTTGCATCATTTAATTTACAAAACATGCCCACAACTTTGAAGAAGTTTTTTTTTTATTATTGTGAAGCAAACAACAAATAGGACAAAATAACAGAAAAAGTCAATGTGGATAACTATTCTCCCCCCTAAAGTCAATACTTTGTAGAACCACCTTTTGCGGCAATCACAGCTCCAAGTCGCTTTTGATAAGTCTCTATGAGCTTGCCCATCTTACCACTGGGATTTTTGCCCATTCCTCCTTGCAAAACTGCTCCAGCTCATTCAAGTTGGATGGTTTGCGCTTGTGAACAGTAATCTTTAAGTCTGACCACAGATTTTCTATTGGATTGAAATCTGGGCTTTGACTAGGCCATTCCAACACATTTATATGTTTCCCCTTAAACCACTGAAGTGTTGCTTTAGCCGTGTGTTTGGGGTCATTGTCCTGCTGTAAGGTGAACCTCCATCCTAGCCTCAAATCACGCAGAGTGGTACAGGTTTTGCTGAAGAATATCCCCTTATTTAGCACCATCCATCTTTACCTCAACTCTGACCAGTTTCCCAGTCCCAGCTGCTGAAAAAAAAAAACACAGCATGATGCTGCCACCACCATGTTTCACTTTGGGGATGGTGTTCTTTAGGTTATGTGATGTGTTGGGTTTGTTTCTTTGATGGCTGAAAAGTTCAATTTTTGTCTCATGAGACCAGAGCACCTTCCTCCATACATTTTGGGAGTCTTCCACATGTTTTTCCACAATCTCACAATGTGCATTTTTGTTTTTAACTGAAAGTAATGGCTTTCTTCTGGCCACTCTACCATAAAACCCATTCTATGGAGCGTACAGCTTATTGATGTCCTATGTACAGATACTCCAGTCTCTACTGTGGAACTCTGCAGCTCCTCCAGGGTTACCTTAGGTCTCTGCCTCTCTGATTAATTATTTCCTTGCCCGGTCCATGAGCTTTGTAGGGCGGCCGTCTCTTGGCAGGTTTGCTGTTCTGCCATGTTCTTTCCATTTGGTTATGATAGATTTGATGGTGCTCCTGGGCATCATCAAAGATTTGAATATTTTTTTATAACTTAACCCTGACTTGTACTTCTCAACATTGTCCCTTAGTTGTTTGGAGAGCTCCTTGGTCTTCATGGCAGTGTTTTGTTAGTGATGTCTCTTGCTTAGGTGTTGCAGCCTTTGGGGCCTTTCAAAAAAGGTGTGTATATGTAATGACAGATAATGTGACACTTAGATTGCACATGGTTCTTATCTACCGAAACATTCTGTGTTTCTAAGGCTGTAATGTAACAAAATACGAAAAAAGTCAAGGGGGGTGAATACTTTTGCAAGGTACTGTATATATATATATATATATATATATATATATACACACTCACCTAAAGAATTATTAGGAACACCTGTTCTATTTCTCATTAATGCAATTATCTAGTCAACCAATCACAAGGCAGTTGCTTCAATGCATTTAGGGGGGTGGTCCTGGTCAAGACAATCTCCTGAACTCCAACCTGAATGTCAGAATGGGAAAGAAAGCTGATTTAAGCAATTTTGAGCGTGGCATGGTTGTTGGTGCCAGACGGGCCGGTCTGAGTATTTCACAATCTGCTCAGTTACTGGGATTTTCACACACAATCATTTCTAGGGTTTATAAAGAATGGTGTGAAAAGGGAAAAACATCCAGTATGCGGCAGTCCTGTGGGCAAAAACGCCTTGTGGATGCTAGAGGTCAGAGGTAAATGGGCCGACTGATTCAAGCTGATAGAAGAGCAACGTTGACTGAAATAACCACTCGTTACAACCGAGGTATGCAGAAAAGCATTTGTGAAGCCACAACACGCACAACCTTGAGGCGGATGGGCTACAACCGCAGAAGACCCCACTGGGTACCACTCATCTCTACTACAAATAGGAAAAAGAGGCTACAATTTGCACGAGCTCACCAAAATTGGACTGTTGAAGACTGGAAAAATGTTGCCTGGTCTGATGAGTCTCGATTTCTGTTGAGACATTCAAATGGTAGAGTCTGAATTTGGCGTAAATAGAATGAGAACATGTATCCATCCTCTGATGGCTACTTCCAGCAGGATAATGCACCATGTCACAAAGCTCGAATCATTTCAAATTGGTTTCTTGAACATGACAATGAGTTCACTGTACTAAAATGGCCCCCACAGTCACCAGATCTCAACCCAATAGAGCATCTTTGGGATGTGGTGGAACGGGATCTTCATGCCCTGGATGTGCATCCCTCAAATCTCCATCAACTGCAAGATGCTATCCTATCAATATGGGCCAACATTTCTAAAGAATGCTATCAGCACCTTGTTGAATCAATGCCACGTAGAATTAAGGCAGTTCTGAAGGCAAAAGGGGGTTCAATACCGTATTAGTATGGTGTTCCTAATAATTCTTTAGGTGAGTGTATATATAAAAATCCAGAAAATGGACGGCACTCCAGTCAGATGAAAAAAAATATTGATATCTTTATTCAACCATCCGGTGCAACGTTTCGGCTCTCAAATGAGCCTTTTTCTAAGAAAAATTGGCATCCAATTGCCAGCGGGTGTATTTCGACTTGCCGGACGATCAAGCGGCTGACTACCAAAAAGTAAAGGGTGAGATTTTTGCAATACTGGGGGTGAATGTGTTGGTCCAGGCCAAGCGTGTACATCAGTGGGGGTTTAAGCCGGCTAAGCCTGCGAGGACCCAGTATTATAACTTACTCCAGCACTTGCAAAAGTGGCTACAGCCTGATGAGCTGAGTACCACGGCTATGCTGGATAGACTATTGGCTAATATGTTCTGGAGGGCTCTGCCACCCCCTCTCCAGCACTGGATCGGCCAGATGTCTCCTGGCAATGCCCTAGAAATGGTGGATCTGGTGGAGCGCTACTAAGACTGTTACAGGGGGTTCTTTTGGGAGGGGGGCAGTCAAACCCCGTAAATCTCCATCCCAGACCGGGCGACTTGTACCAACCAAACCCACCCGGGGTGTACCCTGTACAGCCCTGGCTTTGATAGTCTGCTGGCGGTGTCAGGAGCCGGGCCATGTAAGAGCTGACTGTCCCCATTAGGTGGAACCCATGGATACTAACTATGGCTACCACCAGTCGCTATATGCCAGGAATGCGTGCAGCAGATACCCCGGAAACTCTAAACCACCTGTGCCAGCTGGAGGTAGGAGACACTAAAGCAGAGGCTCTGCTGGACTCAGGGAGTCTGGTGTCCCTAGTAAGTGCTTCCCTGGTACGGTCAGCGGAGTATACCGGCAAGAAAGTCAGGGTCATGTGCATCCATGGAGACTTAAAAGACTATCCCACCGCCCTGGTGTCTCTAACTACAGGGGCTGGCAGATGGACTCATGAAGTGGCAGTTGCCCCAAATTTACACTACGAACTTATAATAGGCAGAGACTTCCCGGCACTGTGGCCTGCTATGAGAGTGACTGATACCCATAAGACAGGGGTAACCCTAGCAGAGTGGCATGACTCAGGGAGAAGACCAGAACCCTGGGAACCTGAGACCAAAGGGTCAGCGGTAGGGGTAACCACCACTTCGGTGGAAGAGGGGGATACAACCCCGATAAATGTGATGTTGGGAAACGTGGAGGACTTCCCGCCGGGTCCTGAATTGGCAGTTGGGATCATTTTGGTACCGCCCAACGTCGGGGTCCAACCCTATCCCGCGCCTGGGAAAATGTGTTAATAGTAGATGGTAAACCACAACAACCTGGTGTATGTCATTGGGCGCTGAGTCATCAAAGCCCAAGTGAACAAAATCGAGGCAATACGGAATTGGCCCCGACTTGTCACCACTAGGCAAATAAAGTCATTCCTGGGAATGGTGGGCTATTACAATTACATGAGGTTTGTTCCCCACTTTGCTACTCTAGCTGTGCCCTTGACAGGGCTCTTGAAGGGACG
Organism: Bufo bufo; assembly: GCF_905171765.1. Taxonomy (NCBI): domain Eukaryota; kingdom Metazoa; phylum Chordata; class Amphibia; order Anura; family Bufonidae; genus Bufo; species Bufo bufo. The sequence goes on along the minus strand of NC_053390.1, from coordinate 690,318,157 downwards.
AAAATCAGTGATGGTTCACTGGGATGATTGGGCGGACGAGGTTTTTGCCGCTTTGAAGTCGGCCCTGTGTGGGTCACTGGTTTTGGTGACGCCCGACTTCAAGAGGGAGTTCGTGGTACAAAAGGATGCCTCCGAAGTAGGCCTCAGTGCTGTACTCTCATGAAGTCAACGGGGAGGAGCATCCCGTTGTCTTCCTAAGCCGCAAGCTCACCCCAGCCAAAACCAGGTACAGTATAGTAGAGAGAGAGTGCCTGGCTATCAAGTGGGCACTCGAGTCTCTCCGCTACTATCTGTTGGGGAGAAAGTTCCGCCTGGTGACCTACCACTCCCCTCTCAAGTGGATGAGCCAGGCCAAAGACAGGAATGACCGGGTCACCAGATGGTTTTTGTCTCTGCAGAACTTTAAGTTCTCGGTAGAACGCCCTGTCCCGGGTGCATTTTCTGGTGTGTGTCCACCCTCTCAGGGTTGAAAAAAGGGGGGGAGGGGTATGTGACACAGTAAGGGGTTGTATCTGGCAAGGCAGGTATTTTCCTCCCAGCATGTGCGTCTGTGCTGGTTTCCAGCCAGGTCAACCCACCAAGATCGTGAAAATAACAGCATCAGCTACTGCAGCGCATGGCCAAGAGTAATGTCTTGTCTGGTAAAAGCAGAGGAGGACACACTGCACTGCACCACTTACCACAGTCTTGTATTAGGCGGGAGTCCGAGTTTTTGGATCGGCATATCCTTACAAATGGTCTTCAATTACTAGTATGGAATTTATTTAAGAATTTGTCCATACAGCAGACAGCCAGGACTGTATCAGACTATGTGGCTAATGCATACGATGAAGGTGGGAGATCTGCATGACAGTACGAAAGCCTGGAAACTACTTGTCATTATGTTCTGTGGAATGTCTTACTGTACATATAGTATCCTACAGAGGTCACAAACCGCTTCAAATCTTATTTTAGCTGCTACTGTGTGAGATCTGTGTGTTCTAGATAAACCAACGATTCATGATGCCATGCCATGGTAAGAGATGAATCAGCAGGACATCCTTTCAGAAGGATAAAAAAGAGAAGCGAAATACGAAAATGAAATACGAAATACGAAAATGAAGAATGACTTGGCCAAAAACCATGAAAAGATTACTTTTCTGCATTGAGCAATGTAGTCTGAACCCAAGTGTTTCCTATTATTTCAGTTTGCATGGAAATATCCATGTCAGCCAACCTTTCAATTCAGATTTTCTGTACTAAACTTCCATGACCCATACCCAGTAGGACTCAAATATACTGATAAATAATGCCCTAACGACTCTGGGCTCACTAATATCTACTGTACATCAGTGAGAACATTATTTCAAGTGAGGCTTAATATAGTAACTGCAATGTCAAAGTCTTAGAGGTTGTTACCGAGATAGTTCAAAACCCTTGGACAATCCCTAGAGTAGCTTTCAATAGAAAATAAAACAAGTCATACTATCCTGACATGTCACCGACACTATGGAGTGCCTGGATTTGGCACTTCACTGCTGCAGCCAATCACTGTCTTTTGTGTTAGTAATTGACTGCAGTGGTCATGTGCCACATCCAGGCATGCTATTAAAAAGCGTGAGGAGGGCCGAACCAGTACCACAAATACCAGCACTGAAAAAGAGGGTGATTATCACTTTTCTTTTTAATCTTAAAGGGGTTGTATTGGTTTCGCCACAGGGGTTATCCAAGATGTAGCTGCGATCCTGTACAGCCGCCAATTCCAGGATCACATGCCATACATTCAGCATATGATCCCAGCCTGGGATTACAACCTGCAGTGGATGTGCGAGTCTGAATCTCGTGCTACCACTTTAGCAGAAGTGGCAGCCACACAGGATGGCAGATGCATCTCGGATAACCACTTTAATCTTTTCTAAGGGTTGTCTGAGATTTTTAATTATCTCAGATACTCCCGTTAATGTTTGTAATACCTAAGACTGTATTAGACAGCGATTATTGCATGAATTTTCCTATAATCGTTCATATTTGAGCCATTCTCCTTGGGTGTAAAAGTGTGCAGTGAATAAACTGTGATTGATAAACTGTTCATTTTTCATTGATAGGATCTTTCAACCTGACTGAAAGATTGTTTGTCACCACCTATCAGCAATTATCGTCTTGCCTTGTTGCACATATTTTGAATGCAAATGACTTGCTAAATCTTTGCTAGCCGATAGTTAAATACTTAAATATTACTTTATTATAAATATATTCTCATACCTTTCATTAGTTATAATGGTTGATTGTGCCTAGGGAGCAATCATTAGAGGAAATAAAATGTCCGCCATCCTATTAGTACACACAAAACTTGTCCTAATCACACGGGAGGACAAGTTACTTCACTGAGCTAAAGAGCTGCCTCGTTCTCATCCTCCTCTCCTACTTGTCAGGGATTATGATCCTGAATTCAGCTGATAAGATCTTCAGCTAAATCTCTGTTAGGAATTTAGTTCATGAGGAGACATGAAGTACATAGAGGACGGACAGGACAGACTGTGGTAATGTGGGGATGTGGTAATGGAGACTGCATACAAGTGCTGCTCATTATCCCCACCCTCCTCTATGTACTTCATGTTGCCTCATGAGCTTCATTCCTACAGATATTTAGCTGAAGATCCTATTAAACTGCATTCAGGATCATAATCCCTGACAAGCAAAGAGGAGAATGATGCAGCTTTTTACTGTGATGAAGTAACTTGCCCTGCTGCGTGATTAGGACAGGTTTTGTGTGTACTAATAGGATGGCGGTCATTTTATTCCCTCTGATGACTGTGCCCCAAACAAAACAAGCCACTATAACTAATGAAATGTATTTGGGAATATATTTATAATAAAGTAATCTTTAACTATTTTCATTTTCTTAATTCCCAGAGAACCCCTTTAAAGGAGTTGTCTCAATTCCTCAAATGGCAATTACTATGCCAAAAATGTTAATACAAAGCAAAATGTTAATACATACTAATGTATTCTATGTCTTCAAATTTCCTCCTTTACTGCCTTCAATCCCTTTTTTCATCCCAGCATAAACTGCTCATTGTCAGCAGTGGCCGAGTTTGCACATTGGCAGTCGTGTCTGTGGCCTCTCTGAGGGCAGGTATCGTGCATAGACACGCATGTGCAGCAGCTCTTGTCCTGGCCATATTGTGTCTACGCTGGTAGTTTGTGTACAATAGCTTCAGGAAATGTACAGTAGCCTTTGAACTGTTCTACATAGCTAGGACAGCTCCAATCAGTGCTGAAACGGCTAATGAAAGTGATTCACAAGCAGCCTCTGAAACACGCAAGCACAGACAAGAGGCGGGATTACATCATTATAGCAGCACTTGCCTGTGCCACCAATCATACCTACAGTCACCGCCTCTCTACAGAGGAGGAAGTTCAGAGCTGGCGAACAGCCCATCTAATAGTCCCTCACCTTAGTTAATTTTAAGATTCTATAGCAATGAAGAGTTGGACAAATAAAATCACTGCCCCCCAAACTTACATGTTGGGTCACAGACTGCCCTGCACTCTGTTCTTGTGAGTAGATGTTGGGCAGGGGCTAAAGACCGATGAACAGGAGTCAGCACAGTAACAGTGAGATGGTACTGTAAATGTAACACAGGGAACAAAATGTGGGGTGCATTTTGTCCTGTTACCCCTTTTGAAAGTGAGAAATGTGGGTGTAAAGCTACTTTTTCCGAAAAAAATTGTAATTTTTCATTTTCACAGCCAAATCTGCTCTCCTAACGCCATATGGTGCTCCTTCCACTCTGAAGCCTGCTGTGCGCCCATACATCATTTTGTAAGCATACATGGGGTGTTGGCATATTTGGGGGGAAATGGGGAACAAAATTTGGGGTGCATTTTGTCCAGTTACCCCTTGTGAAAAAATGAAAAATGTGGGTGTAAAGAAACTTTTTCCGGAATTTTTTTTAATTTTTAATTTTCACAGCCAAGCATATCCTAATTCTATGAAATGCCCGATGTGTCAAAGTGCTCACTACACACCTTGAAATATTCCTTGAGGGGTGTAGTTTCTGGAATAAGGTCACTTTTTGGGGGTTTCTACTGTAGGGCCACCTCGGGGTGTCTTTATATGCGTCATAGCTCCCAATTACCATTCCAGCTAAATCCGCTCTCCAAAAGCCAGATGGGTCTCCTTTCACTCTTAAGCCTCCTGTGCACCAATACATTCATTTTTGAGCACACATGGGGCGTTTCTGTAAACTCCAGATTCAGGGTAATAGATTTAGAGTTTGGTTTGGCTGTTAACCCTTGATGTGTTGCAGAAAAAATTGATAAAAATTTAAAATCTGCTAAAAAAATGTGACATTTTGAAATGTCATTCCTATTTTCCTTTAATTCTCGTGAGCCACTTAAAGGGTTAACAACTTTTGTAAAATCAGTTTTGAATAGCTTGAGGGGTGTAGTTTCTAAAATGGGATGATTTATGGGTGGCTTCTAATATGTAAACCCCAGAAAGTGACTTCATAACTGAACTGGTCCTGAAAAAATTGGGTTTTGGAAATGTTCTTAAAAATTTTAAGATTTGCTTCTAAATTTCTAAGCCTTCTAACTTCCTAAAAAAATAAAATATCATTTTTAAAATGATCCAAACATGAAGTAGACATATGGGGAATGTAAAGTAGTTACTATTTTTGGAGGTATTACTATGTATTATTAAAGTAGAGAAATTGAAATTTGGAAATTTGCTAATTTTTCCAAATTTTTGGTAAATTTTTTATTTTTTTATAAATAAAAATAACATTTTTCACAAATTTTTACCACTGTCATGAAGTACAATATGTGATGAGAAAACAAGTATAAGTAAAAGCCTTTTAAAGTTATTACCACATAAAGTGACATGTCAGATTTGCAAAAAATGGCCTGGGCAGGAAGGTGAAAACTGGCCCGGTGTAGAAGGGGTTAACCAGCATGACCGCAAGAAAACAATCTCAACAGGGCTTGGATAAATAAAAGTGCTTCAAAGTTATTACCACATAAAGTCATGGCCTGGTCCTTAAGGTGGAAAATGGTAAGGTCCTTAAGAGGTTAAAATGGTTCATATGCATTTTATAATGTTATACTATGATTTATTTTAATTGCATAATTCTTTTTTTACAGGACCTCCAGTAAATGTCACCTGCAACATATTTGTTAACAGCTTTGGATCAATTGCAGAAACTACAATGGTATGTACATTACATGGCAATAATATGAAAGCTTGCTCTAACAGTACTCCAATTGTCATTACTTAATTTTTAACACAATTTGATACTTTTGCAAGTTGAATGGTGGGTGAAATAAAATAGTGTTTTTTTTAACACCCCTTTGGGCAGCCCTCGATAGGTGGGGTGTATGGCGGTTCTCACCTCACTATGGTGTAGTGCCTCCACCTAAATCTTGCTTGGAGCTCTATAGGATAGCAGGAGGTTCTTCCTCCTCTGCCAGGGGTCGACTTGGGAAACCCCTGCCCAGCTCAGTACATACTCACCCCAGGAAGAAGTTAACTGATCAACAGATTTATTTGGGAAAGGGCGAGCAATGGTGAAGAATAAAGATGAGTGAATCGAGGTTGACGAAGTGGAATTCGATCCGAATTTCAGGAAAAATGTGATTCGCACCGAAGCCGAATTTCCTCGTGCTTCGTGGTAACAAATCACATTTTTTCCTGAAATGGGTTAGGACATGGATCAAGGAACTCTGGGAACGAGGGGTCACCCACAATGCCATGCATGCAGCCAATCAGCAGCCAGCCAGCCCTTGTGATGTCACAGCCCTATGAATAGCCTCAGTCATCTTGGATTAAGCCATTTTCCAGTATACTTAGTGCAGGGAAGAGATGTCAGCAGGCGCTAGGGACAATGCTAGAAAAGACTTAATTGTGCTTAAAAATTGATTTAAGTTCAGGGAAAGATTATTCATAGTGTAGGGAAAGAAATAGGGAGGCACTATCTACACTATAAAAGGAGAACAGGGTGCAATAGGGGAGTGTACAGCCTAGGTTATAGGAGGGATTCTATTACACCTCGCTGCAGTAACTGGGGGTCCAAATTGCAGTTATACTACTGCTTTTAGGTTGTTTGCAAGTTCTGTGTGACACAGCCATTTACAGGGTGTTTTAATAGGAAAGATATGTACGTCCTATTAGCGATGATTTTTGATTGTTATACTTTTTTGGGGGGTTTATTAATAGTAAAAAGAATATGTCTTAATTGCCGTTCCGTAGTGAAGTTACATTGTACTACAGTTATTTATGGGGTGTATTAATTGAAAAATATACCTCCTGCTGCCACATCACCACTTTGTGGTCTCCTCATGCTGCTGCTACCACACCACTATGTCACTGGACCACTCTGTGGTCTCCTCATGATGCTGCCACCTCACCACTCTCTGGTCTCCTCATGCTGATGCCACATCATCACTCTGTGGTCTTCTCATGCTGCTGCCAACTCAACACTCTCACTGAGCCACTCTGTGGTCTCCTCATGCTGCTGCCACCTCAACACTATGTCACTGGACCACTCTGTGGTCTCCTCATGCTGCTGCCACCTCAACACTCTGCCACTGGGCCACTCTGTGGACTTCTCATGCTGTTCCCACGCTCCCCACTCCATGACTGGGCCACTATTTAGCCTTTTTGGCCTGGTTGACATCATAATTTATTTGACCCTTCTTCTGATCTGTCAGAAGGAAGGAAAAATGAGATGCACAATAGATCCGGTCTATGTAGCAGCTGTAAGGCCTGTATGACATGGTCCCTATTTTGCATCAGAATTGGTTTATGATTTGGTAGCCAAAAGCAGGAGTGGGTACAAAACACAAAGACTTGCAAATAATCCAGAGTTTCATCTCTGTTTTGGATCCTCTCCTGTATTTGTTTGTCTTTAGCAATACTGATGGATTACTGACCAAATGCTGATCAAGTGAAGGCAGATGCTTAACAGACAGGATCCCTTTTTTGGGGGTTATTGTTCCTTTGATCAGAGGAAGGGCAAAATAATCAGTGACGTCAACACAAACTTACTGCTGACACCCTCGACACTTTGTCAGGGGGGGCTCTACTTGTATAAGCATTTAATAGAACAGGTTCTGTAGACATCTATGTGGAATCAGCTGATGACGGTGTAAAAGGAGTGTGCTCTTTCACGCTATAGTAGGATCTTGGGCCTCTGCACGATTCTTTATATCTGGCGCTAACATTGACCGTAAGGCTGAGTTCACACTTGAGTTATTTGGTCAGTTTTGGCCCCAGAACTGACCAAATAAGTAAAGTGGGAAGTGATTCTTACAGTAACGCGTGTCATACTGACTCACAGTACTGTTTCATTAGCACAGCGGGCTACCAATGCATGGGAACCAGCTGGGGGCTGTAGCATTTAGTGTTGAGCGGGAGGTGCCATATTCGATTTCGCGATATTTCGGTAATATTCGCTTGAATATTCGTCTTATATTCGTCTAAATTGAATATTCGTCATTATTGTATTTATCGCGATTAATATGCGATTTAATAATTCACATATTGCGATTTTTAAGCTTAGAATTAGAAGTTATAAATTCTAACTTCTAATTGTCTTATAACTTAATAATAAGGCAACTTTCCTATTCTTTAATCTTGGAGATCTAGATTTAACACAAATATAGTGCTATATTCTATGTCTTTGTTAAAAAAAGAATCAAGATAGCGAAGTATTCTTTATTCTACATCAACGAAGATAGCGAAATATTCTACATCAACGAAGATAGCGAAGTATTCTACATCAACGAAGATAGCGAAGTATTTTACATCAATGAAGATAGCGAAGTATTCTACATCTTCCTCAATTTAAGTTATTATCGCATTACGCATTACAACTTAGGCGATTTTGATAATGGTAGTATTGGGAGAATTAACGGTCGGATATAACGAATATAGTACTATATCTAAGAATAGTGGATTATAAAAGTTGGATTCGCAATGCGGTTAATAATAATAGCAAATATTATCGCATTGCGATTACAAATTAGCACTGCTAGATTCCATATTCGTTAACTTCGTTAATTCTAGCAAGCTGACCCATTCCATTAGAGTCCCAGTAGCAGCTACAAGTTAAAATCGCAATGCGATTAATATAACTTGAATTAATCGCATTGCGATTTCAACTTAGACCTGGTTTACTAAATTACTTTAAATTAGCGAGGATGACGAAAATATTTATTAGTCAAAACGAAATATTCTCCATCTTCGCTAATTCAAGAAAGCCAACCATTGTAAACCAGGTACAAGTTAAAATCGTTATGCGATTTATTCAAGTTATATTATTCGCATTGCGATTGCAACTTGATTCTCTCATCCGACAGTACATTCTAGCATGGAGGCGTTCCCATGGTGATAGGACGCTCCATGCGCACGGGAAGTAGATAGAGGCAGCAACGGGCACTTACTTGAGCGGGCAGGGAGCAAGGAATCCTCTCTTAAAAGTACTGCTTTTGGACAAAGCTAGGGTAACAAAACAAAAAAACGAATATTCGAAATAACGAATATATAGCACTATATTTGAAATATTCGGGTATTAGCGAAGTGCCGATATTCGCTTAAAAATTTCGATATTCGAATATTCGCGCTCAACACTAGTAGCATTCATAAACTTGGATGGCAGTGGAGTTGGGAGCAAGATTTTTCAAGGATACAGGATTGGCTGTAGGGGTATTGCAGCATCTGAGCTTTCTTTTCTCACACTGGAATCACAAGAGCTATCAGGACGGTGCTGTAGTGGCTGCACAGAGGCTAGGCACACTTCTGTCTACGGAGATTTCTCAGTTTCTCTATCTCCTGGCCATGCTGCTGTCTGTAAGATGACTGCTGTTCCTCTCCCTTCCTTAAGCTGAGTTCAAACGAGCGTGTCCGGATAAGGTCCGGATGCGTTGCGGCAAACCCGCACGAGTAGGTACCCAATTGCAGTCAGTTTTGACTGCGATTGCGTTCCGTTGTTCAGTTTTTATCGCGCGGGTGCAATGCGTTTTGCATGGGCGTGATAAAAAACTGACTGTGGTACCCAGACCTGAACTTCTTCACTGAAGTTCAGGTTTGGGTTCGGTGTTGTGTAGATGTTATTATTTTCCCTTCTAACATGGTTATAAGGGAAAATAATAGCATTCTTTAATACAGAATGCTTAGTAGGTGGTCAATTGAGGGTTAAAAAATGAAAAATAATTAACTCACCTTCTCCTCTTGATCGCGTAGCTGCCGATCTCTTCTTACTTCTTTAATCATGAGCTAAAGGACCTGTGGTGACGTCAGATCACATGGTCCAATCACATGGTCCATCACCACGTTGATGGACCATGTGATCTGACGCCACCACAGGTCCTTTAGCCGGCAGCTGATGATTAAAGAAGTAAGAAGAGACCGGCAGCTATGCGATCAAGAGGAGAAGGTGAGTTAATTCTTTTTTATTTTTTAACCCTCAATTGACTACCTACTAAGCATTCTGTATTAAAGAATACTATTATTTTCCCTTATAACCATGTTATAAGGGAAAATAATACAGTGAATAGACTGTCACCTAGCAACCGTGCGTGAAAATCGCACCGCATCCGCACTTGATTGCGGATGCTTGCGATTTTCACTCAGCCCCATTCACTTCTATGGGGCCTGCGTTGCGTGAAAAACGCACAATATAGAGCATGCTGCGATTTTCACGCAACGCATAAGTGATGCGTTAAAATCACCGCTCTTGTGCACAGCCCCATAGAAATGAATGGGTCCAGATTCAGTGCGGGTGCAATGCGTTCACCTCCCGCATTGCACCCGCGTGGAAATCTCGCCCGTGTGAACTCAGCCTTAGCCTTTCTCCATGGTCTCCCTGCTATAGGTTGCAGGGAGGAGCAAGTGCTCTTGGAGTTGTAGTCCACTTCACCTCAGAAGAACCAGCATGAATGCCTTCTAATGGGAGTCCCTGCTTGTAACCTGTAGCAGCAGCATTCACTAGACCCATGGCTTTCTCTGCAGGGGTTACATGTGGATTGGTTTGATAATGTTATAATGGATAACTGCTCTTCAATTTTAACCAAAAAAATATATGGGAGATTTATCCCTTTTAGGAGGATGGTGGAGTATGGCTAGTGAGTGCTGTAGAGGTTACTAACACATACTGTGCATGCAGCATTCATATTAATAATGTAGTCAAAATGGCTCCATGAATTAAATATAAATCAGAAAAAATAACACATATTTATAACACTGAGAACATTTTTCTACAAACCTTTAACAAATCTTCATGGGCCCCACAGCTGCTGCTCTGTTATAGGTAAGTCACTGAGCACCATCTAGATCTTCAGTGTCTGTACAAAGCTATTATATGTATGAATTAGGTAAAGCAGACATAGAGGTGATGCAGCAGGTGAGGTAAACACATTTACAAAATCAGTTGTTAAAATATGAGCTCCACACTTTTTTACATTTCAGTTCATAAATGTCAGTTTATAAAATGCTAGAAGGAGATCACACAATTTTATTAGCATGAATGCACCAAATATTGTACAATTAAAAAAGTTATGCCTGAAATGTAGAATGCCCGCCAGAAGTATAAAGCGTGCTTGCTGCAGATCACAGAATGCATGGCAAACGTGCATTCCACAGACAAGTTTCTTTCAATTTACCTTGTACCTTTGCTGGAAAGTCTAACGTTTTACTATTGTTAATCTATAGGAAATTATCCTATGATAAAAGCTGCTATGAAGTACAGTAAGCAGAGTGTAAGGGGCAGTGAGATACAGCTACTCAGGGCTCTTTAGTAGCTCCCATTCTTCCCTGTAAGGCCTCATTCACACGATACCGATTGTGTCAGGATCTGTTCAGGGAAAAACTGATTTTTTTGCATGAAAGTTGAATCCCTTTTTTCTGTGATTGCGTTCAGTTTGTGCATTTTTTGCATCCAGATTGCATGTGTTTTTCACGTGCGTGAAGAAAAACTGAAGAATAAAAATCTACATCTCCCAGCAACAGGGATCAGTGAAAAACACATTGCATCCGGATGCCTTTTGTTTTTCACGTAAGCCCCGTTCCCTTCCGTGGAGCCAGAGCTGCATGAAAAACGCACAATATAGAACATGCTGCGATTTTTCCTGAATGCAGAGATAATGTGTGAAAACCTATTAAAATGAATGGGTCAGGATACGCATCACATCCAGACGAAAAACGTGCTCGCGTGAAAGAGGCCTAAAAGTGATCGCTGTAAATTTGACAGATACTTTCCCTGAGCATTGTTGCTGATAGAATCCACTTCAACACTAGAGGATTTCAGCTATTAGCACCCTTGCTATCTATTGTTCGAATGTCATTCTATGACATGATGAAATGGGAAAGGATCCAGGGACTTGTGTACAGGTACTATATAGGTACTATTATTAATAGGCGATAATGGTAATAGCAAATTTTTACTTGACCCTTAACTCTTTAAAGGGGTTGTCAAATGTAAAATATTCTATAGATTTCAAATCAGCACCTGGATCTGACTACTTTTGTACAGTCACTGACTTATTCAATAAAATGTGTTTGTGTAGCGCCACCTGCTGTTTGTTATTTTTCTTATTTTTTTTGCCCTGCTCACTGAGATGGCCGCACATGCTCAGTTCCATCCTTCAACTGTCTTCTGAGCTGTGATAGGGAGATCATGGACACGCCCCCTGAGCTGCAGCAACAAAGACACTCCCCTTGAGCTGCCAGCTTGATATAAATCTAGCAGAGCAATGAATAGGGAGATCTCTGGATCCATGTGAGGTACAGGGCTGGTTCTAGCTTTGCCAGAATGAGATTGTCATGTACTATATGATATCTGACTTTCATTTTTTACATTAGTCATGAAATAGCCTCATTAAGTACTGGGCCCATTTTTGGTTTTGCATTTTTGTTTTCCCCTCCTTGTGTTCCAATAGCCATGACTTTTAAATTTTCCATTCATATAGCCATATGGGGGCTTATTTTTTGCAGGATAAGTTGTATTTTATTGGTACAATTTAATTTACCATGTCTGTTATTGGAAAATAGGAATAAAATTCTTTGTGGGGTTAAATAAAAAATAAAAAACTCCCAGTTCTGGCAAGGTTTTTTGGGTTTTGATATTACAGCATTCACTGCACACAGAAAAAATCACATGACATCTATTTTCTGTGGCTCAATACAAATATGGCAATACCCTGTATATTTTCTTTTTGTTTTACTACTTTAAAAAAAATAAAAACCTTAGGGAAATTTTTTTATTTGCATCGCCATTTTCTGACAGCCATAACTATTTTATATTTCAGTCTACAGAGCTGTATTGAGGGCTTGATTTTAGCGGAACAAACTGTAGTTTTTATTGGTACCTTTTTTGTGGTACGACTTTTTTGATCACTGTTATTAAATTTTTTAGGGGCACAAGATGACAAAAAAAATTGTGAATCGTGTGTTTTTCATTTTTTTACATTATGGCATTCACTGCACAGGAAAATGTTTTATATTTTAATTGCTAAGACATTTTCAGAGGTGGTGATACCTGATATGTTTATTTTTTATTGTTTATATATTTTTATATGTAAAATTGGGAAGGGGGGGTAATTTAAAGTTTTAATAGTTAAAATTTTATTTTTATTGTTTAAAACTTTTTTTTTAAATAAGTCTTAGCCCCTATTCACATTAATAGAGATCTATTAGGGTGAATAGGATTTTGATGCACTCCCAGCTGAGGTATGGCAGGCCCCATGCTGTCATGGTAACAGATCGGAGCCCAGTGATTCCATTGCGGGGACTCCGATCTGAAGGCTTCATACATTCCCACTGTGACATACCTACACATCACTGTGGCCAAAAGGGTTAATGTGATAAATAAGCCATTGCAGAATACTTTAATGCTGGGTTTTCACAGTCAGTTTGTTGATGAAATTTTTGAAGCCAAAAACAGGAGTGAATAAAAAAAAAGAGAAGGTACAGTCTTCAATTTATATGTGTCCTCCATTTGTGAACCATTTCTGAATTTGGCTTCAAAAACAAAAACAAAAATATATATACATGGAAATCCAGCATATCTTGATTTGTTGTGTGGCTTTTGTTGTGTTAATACCCTCAAGCCATTCATTCAGAAGGGAATTCATGGCATTTATTGTGATGCTGTCTGCATCTGTATGTCTGTTCTCGGCTCCATGAAAAAGTTAGAGCATGTCCCATTCTTGTCCAATTTGCGGACAAGGATAAGACATTTCTACAGGAGTTTGAAAGAAAATTGTGGCATGCACGAGGTCAGGATCTGTGTTTTGCAGATCTGCGAGTTGTGGACCGCAAAACAGATATAGTCATGTGCAGAGTCCTCACACCATCTAACACCATCAGTAAATGAATAGTACCACTGTATTGCTATAACTGCAAGAAAAAGGGGGGTCATTTAGCAAATCCCAATGCGCAGGTGCACGCCGCCATGGCTACGAACACGAAGAAAAAGAACACAATGCAACAACATTCTGAAAACACAAATAACGTACAATAATGCCATAGTTATAGAAAATGCTAATACTACGCTTATTTTAAAAATTTAAGTTTCTTGGCAAATACATTTTGTACAAAATTATTTGGGCCCGTCTGCCAAACATTAAGGCGCTCTCTATAAGACGGGAACCTAACACTAAATACTACCTGTTATGAGCCATACTGGCCACCATAAAATTAAGGGAATGCAGGTTCCACATGTATGCTGTGTCGTCTCTGCCTTTTACCATTGTTTGTGCCATAATGGCCTCCATTAAATCCAGGGAATGCAGGTACCAACATGCATGCTGAGCCCACTCTATACCTCTCCTGGTGCCAGACGGCTTCCAATGAATGAGCAGGCTACAGCTTTATACTTACACAAATTAAAATCACCCTATAGGGCAGACAGGCTGGTCAGGGGTGCAAGACTACCTGGAGTCAGCCACACCTCCAGCTCAGTACAACTGCAAAAAAAAAGGGGTCAGTTAGCACATCCCAATGTGCAGGTGCATGCCGCCATGGCTAGAAACACGAATGAAAAAAAAAAAAACACAATGCAACAGCACTCTGCAAACACAAACAACGTACAATAATGCCATAGATATAGAATATATTCTGGTGCTAATGCTACGCTTATTTTGTAAATTTGAGATTCTTGGTAAATACATTTTGTACAAAATTATTTGGGCCCGTCTTCCGGCGTCAAGGTGATCTCTGTAAAGCGGGAACCTTACACTAAATACTACCTGTTATGTGCCATACTGGCTGCCATAAAATTCAGGGAATGTGGATTCCACAGTGGCACAAAAAATGGTAAAAGGCAGAGTGGACCTAGCATGCATGTGGAACCTGCATTCCCTGTATTTTATGGTGGCCATTATGGCACATAACCTTATAGAGATCGCCTTGACGTTTTGCAGACGGGCACAAATAATTTTGTACAAAAGGTATTTGCCAAGAATTCAGAAAATAAGCGTAGCATTAGCACCAGAATATTTTCTATAACTGTGGCATTATTGTGCTTCATTTGTGTTTGCAGAGTGCTGTTGTTCTTTAAAACCCACTATAGAAATATCAAAATTACCAACATACTGTAAATGAATATCTACACAATACAGTGATTAAATTGTGGTCAGATACCACCTAAGTAGTCTGCAGATTATCCCCAAACTTCAGACTGGACAAATTAGCTAAATACAGAGTTTGAAGCACCGATGTCTTTGACAACCCCATCCTGTTTGTACCCCTAATAATGTGTCTGTTATGCATCTCATTGCCTCCAAAAACTTTTGTTCTGAGAGTGCAATACCCATCATGTCCTAACAGCAAAGTCACACATGCTGCGGCTGGGTCCTGTCACATAGGTCTCGCATCTGGAGTTTCTGGCCATGTTGATGGCAGAAAGTGTACTGCTGCTCTGAGTGAAGTGGTGCTTATTGAGGGTGACTGTGTGTGTAGGCTCTGAATGGTATAGTGCAGAGGAGAGGGAGGATGAGCAGCATTGTTTCTTGACCTCTCCCTCCAGAAAAAGATGCAGATTTTAATAGTAAGCCCGGCAGGAAGTGGCAGAGTGGTCAAAATATTTTTTTTTAATAAATAATAAAAGTATGTAATTTTAGTTACTAACAGCTAGTGTCACCCCCATGCAAGGTGGCACCCTAGGCACCAGACCACCAGTGCATAGTAGCAAATATGTCCATGTGTATGATAATGATGGTGACAGTGATACAAACTCTTTGCAATTTTTTGACATGTATATTTTGCATTTAATACCTAGATAGGTGAACAGATTTTTTAAACAATTATCTAAAAATATAAGGTTTACGAATATATACCATACTAGCAGAAGAACCCGGCTTCGCACGGGTATATTTCATCTATTTAATTTCATGTTTCCGTGTGTCGTAAGAAGATATCAACAGTATCCCCCATAACAGTAATCTCCACAGTATCCGCCCCTTTAACAATGACCTCCACAGTGACCGCCCCTTTAACATTGACCTCCACAGTGCCCTCCCCTTTAACAGTGAACTCCACAGTGCCCGTCCCTTTAACAATGACTGCATCTTTAACAGTGACCTACACAGTGTCTGCCCCTTTAACAGTGACCTCTACAGTGCACACTCCTTTAACAGTGACCTCCACAGTGCTTGCCCCTTTACCAGTGATCTCCACAGTGCCGGCCCCTTTAACAGTGATCTACACAGTGGCCTCCCCTTTAAAAGTGACCACCCCTTTAACAGTGACTTTCACAGTGCCTGCCCCTTTAACAATGACCTTCACAGTGCCTGCCCCTTTAACAGTGCCTTCCCCTTTAACAGTGACCTCCACAGTGCTTGCCCCTTTAACAGTGACCACCCCGTTAGCATTGACCACCCCTTTAACAGTGACCTTCATAGTGGCTGCCCCTTTAACAGTGACCTTCACAGTGCCTTCCCCTTTAACAGAGACCTCCATAGTGCCCGCCCCTTTAAAAGTGACTTTCACAGTGACCGCCCCTTTAACAGTGACATTTACAGTGACCGCCCCTTTAACAGTGACTGCCCCTTTAACAGTGACTGAACCTTTAACAGTGACTTTCACAGTGACCGCCCCTTTAACAGTGACTTTCACAGTGGCACAGTGGCTGCCCCTTTAACAGTGACTTTCACAGTGACCGCCCCTTTAACAGTGACCACCCCTTTAACAGTGACTTTCACAGTGGCCGCCCCTTTAACAGTGACTTTCACAGAGACCGCCTCTTCAACAGTGACTTTCACAGTGACCGCCCCTTTAACAGTGACTTTCACAGTGACCGCCTCTTTAACAGTGACTTTCACAGTGACCGCCACTTTAACAGTGACTTTCACAGTGACCGCCACTTTAACAGTGACCGCCCGTTTTACAGTGACTTTCACAGTGACCGCCCCTTTAACAGTGACTTTCTCAATGACTGCCCCTTTAACAGTGACTTTCATAGTGACTGCCCCTTTAACAGGGACCTTCATAGCGCCCGCCCCTTTAATAACAGTGACCTCCACAGTGCCAGCCCTTTTAAAAACAGTGACCTTCACTGTGTCCGGCCCTTTAAGCAGTAAAGAAAAATGGCTGGGTTGTTATGGAAACCTGGAATAAAACTGTGCTTATGGCAGTAGGGATTTGAAGAGAAAGACTTGCAGGCTTGTATTGGCTAATGTGGGTCATTTTTTGGGAATATCTCAGAAACGTTATGTCTTAGAGAGCTGAGACCTGGTCTAAAACCTTCCCGGACACCTTATGTGGTGAAATTTGGTGAAGATCGGTCCAGTCGTTTCTTCGCGCATAAAGAACAGACAGACAGACAGAAACTCATTTTATATTTTTATTTATAAAAGAGATAACAGTGCGTATATTTAACATAGTAACATAGTATATAAGGCCGAAAAAAGACATTTGTCCATCCAGTTTGGCTTGTTATCCTGCAAGTTAATCCAGAGGAAGGCAAAAAAAAAACTGTGAGGTACAAGCCAATTTTTATCCACTTAAAGGGGGGAAAATTCCTTTCTGATCAACGACCCCTCTCTAGTAGCTATAGCCTGTAATATTATTACACTCCTGAAATACATCCAGGCCCCTCTTGAATTCCTTTATTGTACTCACCATCACCACCTCCTCAGGCAGAGAGTTCCATAGTCTCACTGCTCTTACCGTAAAGAATCCTCTTCTATGTTTGTGTACAAACCTTCTTTCCTCCAAACGCAGAGGGTGTCCCCTCGTCACAGTCACAGTCCTGGGGATAAATAGCTGATGGGATAGATCTCTGTACTGACCCCTGATATATTTATACATAGTAATTAGATCTCCCCTCAGTCGTCTTTTTTCTAAAGTGAATAACCCTAATTTTGATAATCTTTCAGGGTACTGTAGTTGCCCCATTCCAGTTATTACTTTAGTTGCCCTCCTCTGAAACCTCTCCAGCTCTGCTTTGTCTGCCTTGTTCACAGGAGCCCAGAACTGTACACAGTACTCCATGTGTGGTCTGACTAGTGGTTTGTAAAGTAGTAGGAATATGTTCTCATCACGGGCATCTATGATCCTTTTGATGCAACCCGTTAGCTTATTGGCCTTGGCAGCAGCTGTCTGACACTGGTTTTTGCAGCTTAGTTTGCTGTTTATTAAAATTCCTAGATCCTTTTCCATGTCAGTGTTACCGAGTGTTTTACCATTTAGTGTGTACGGGTGACTTGCATTATTCCTTCCCATGTGCATAACCTTACATTTGTCAGTGTTAAACCTCATCTGCCACTTCTCTGCCCAAGCCTCCAATCTATCCAGATCCCTCTGTAGTAGTATACTGTCCTCTTCAGTGTTAATTACTTTACACAGTTTAGTGTAATCTGCAAAAATTGATTTTTTACTATGCAAGCCTTCTACAAGATCATTAATAAATATATTGAAGAGAATAGGGCCCAATACTGACCCCTGAGGTACTCCGCTAGTGACAGTGACCCAATCTGAGTATGTACCGTTAATAACCACCCTCTGTTTTCTATCATTGAGCCAGTTACTTACCCACATACCTACGTTTTCTCCCAGTTCGAGCATTCTCATTTTATTTACTAACCTTTTATGCGGTACAGTGTCAAATGCTTTGGAGAAGTCCAGATATACGACATCCATTGATTCGCCGCTGTAAAGTCTAGAATTTACCTCCTCATAGAAACTGATTAAATTAGTTTGACATGACCGATCCCTCATGAAGCCATGCTGATATGGCGTTATTTGCTTATTTTCATTGAGGTACTCCAAGATAGCATCTCTTAGAAAACCTTCAAACAGTTTACCCACAACAGATGTTAAACTTACCGGCCTATAGTTTCCAGGCTCTGTTTTTTGACCCTTTTTGAATATTGGCACCACATTTGCTATGCGCCAATCCTGTGGAACACTCCCTGTCAGTATAGAGTCTGTAAATATCAGAAATAAGGGTCTGGCTATGACATTACTTAATTCCCTTAGGATACGGGGGTGTATGCCATCCGGTCCTGGCGATTTGTCTATTTTAATCTTTTTAAGACGCCGCTGTACTTCTTCCTGGGTCGGACAGGACACTTTTAATAGCGAATTTATTTTTACATTCTGCATTTCATCTGACAGTATTTTCCTCAGTGAATACAGTGGAGAAAAAAATATTTAATAGTTTTGCTTTCTTCTCATCGCTCTTTGCGACTCCCCCCTCATTGCTCTGTAGAGGGCCGACACCTTCAGATTTATACTTTTTACCATTTATATAATTGAAGAACATTTTAGGGTTAGTTTTATTCTCTTTAGCAATTAATCTCTCGGTCTCTAGTTTGGCGGCTTTTATTTGTTTTTTACATATTCTATTTTTTTCCTTATAGTTTTTCAGTGCTTCCGTGCTACACTCCTGTTTTAGTGAATTAAATGTATTGTAAGATTATTGTTCACGTGGAGGTATTTACATTTACTCCAACTATGATTTAGTGCCTTTTGTTTTCAGTACATTATGCAAATCTCATTATGAAAATGTGTTTGTTTTCATCGAAAACACAGAAACAGTCAAGTAGGACACAGCTGTTGATTTTCCTGGTCATTTCAATTTTGTAGGCACCAAATGTTAATGCAAAACAATTCAGGCAACCAACCAACAGACATTTTACACTTCTGATTAAATATTTAGAAATGTGGTTCAAGGAAAACATGCTCATTATGTGAGCACAGAATATCCTATTTAGCTGTAATTAGAGATGAGCGAACCTGTGAAAGTTCAGGTTCAGCCGAACTTCAACTCAAAGTACGGGTTCGGGACCCGACCTTGACCCCGAACCCGGACCCCATTAAAGTCAATGGGGACCCAAACTTCACTTTATTATTTTCCGTTATAACATGGTTATAACTGAAAATAATATCATTCTTAAGACAAAATCCAAAATAAAATGGTTATTGAGGGGTTAAAAATAATTTAAGGACCTGCAGGACCTGTGATGACGTGGTGAGAGCGGTGACGTCACCGCAGGTCCTTCTATCTTCATTCATCAGGACCTGCGATGATGTCATCGCGCTCTCCACGTGGCGAGCGCGGTGATGTCATTGCAGGTCCTTTTGCAGGTCCTGCAGAAAGAAGAAAGAAGAGGATACAGGCAGCGTGATCAAGTGAATGAGGTGAGTTTTTTTAATTATTTTTAACCCCTCAATGGGCATTTTATTTAGCATTCTGTCTTAAGAATGCTATTATTTTCCATTATAACATGGAAAATAATAAAATCACCCGAACACAGAACCCGAACTTCAGTGAAAAAGTACGAGTTCGGGTACCCAAACTCGCAAAGTTTGGTATGAAGTTCGGGTTCGCTCAACCCTAGCTTTAATCATATCTGTATAAAACACAATGGTACAGTATATGCCCTAATGCTGCATGTATACTTAGTATGCATCAATTAATAGGCGCAATAGAAAATGTGTGAGGTGGCAATACCCTTTTGATGTGCATAAAAGCTGCATGGAAACTACACAGCACACAATAATTAAACCTTAAAGGGGTTATCCGTAACTATAAAAAGCTCCTCCATATGCCGGGCCCCTCACATTGAATATACTTAGCCCGCTCCCTGTAGCACTCCTGGTCCCCACACTGCTGCTGCTGCTTATTCTCCCTGTGTGCGGATGAAAACATCCGATGTCGGGGGGAGCAGCCAATGGCATGGGGGGACGGGGACGGGCCTCCCTAGTGTCACCCACGATCGCCTGCCCACCCATCGACACCGGATGTTTTTATCCACGCACGGGGAGAAGCAGTGGCAGTGCGGGGACCAGGAGTGGAGTGGGGATTGGGGCAAGTATATTCAATGTGAGGGGCCAGGCTTATGGGGGAGCTTTTTATAGTCTCGGATAACCCCTTTAATTGTACTAAAAATTAAAAGTTGATGCAGTGCTCAAGAGTAAGTATTAATTTCAGGTCTACCTCCCACACACATATGGTTGCCACTTCACCAAACATATAGGCATTAAGCGACCCACATTCTCTACATAGGTGTAAGTGCCAGAGGTGGGACCCAAGTCTATCAGACATTTATGATACTTATAGTGAATATGCCATAAATGTCTAAGGTGCCATTACTCCCTTAACGTCTATGAATTCTTTTGACATTAAAAAGTAATTTTTTATATGTTAGTGGTTACTTTGTTGCTTTACTAATTTCAAACGTCTCTTACATGGGAATGTCCCTCCTGGTAATGCATGCTGGATGTCGTATCTATGTGTCCAGGATGCTGCTTCAGTAGCTCACATATACAAGCACAGCATAACTCCTATAGTGAGTTCTACAAAAAGCAATGAGAGATTGCTTCTTCCTTGTACTGACAGACAATGATGCTGATGATTGTGTGATTTCCCCACAGAACTTGCCATGTACACTCACCTAAAGAATTATTAGGAACACCTGTTCTATTTCTCATTAATGCAATTATCTAGTCAACCAATCACATGGCAGTTGCTTCAATGCATTTAGGGATGTGGTCCTGGTCAAGACAATCTCCTGAACTCCAAACTGAATGTCAGAATGGGAAAGAAAGGTGATTTAAGCCATTTTGAGCGTGGCATGGTTGTTGGTACCAGATGGGCCGGTCTGAGTATTTCACAATCTGCTCAGTTACTGGGATTTCCACGCACGACCATTTCTAGGGTTTATAAAGAATGGTGTCAAAAGGGAAAAACATCCAGTATGCGGCAGTCCTGTGGGCAGAAATGCCTTGTGGATGCTAGAGGTCAGAGGAGAATGGGCCGACTGATTAAAGCTGAT
The DNA here is from genome assembly GCF_905171765.1 of Bufo bufo. NCBI lineage: Eukaryota > Metazoa > Chordata > Amphibia > Anura > Bufonidae > Bufo > Bufo bufo. The sequence goes on along the minus strand of NC_053390.1, from coordinate 690,296,896 downwards.
AGAAGAGCAACGTTGAATCAAATAACCACTCGTTATAACCGAGGTATGCAGCAAAGCATTTGTGAAGCCACAACACGCACAACCTTGAGGCGGATGGGCTACAACAGCAGAAGACCCCACCGGGTACCACTCATCTCCACTACAAATAGGAAAAAGAGGCTACAATTTGCACGAGCTCACCAAAATTGGACTGTTGAAGACTGGAAAAATGGTCTGATGAGTCTCGATTTCTGTTGAGACATTCAAATGGTAGAGTCCGAATTTGGCGTAAACAGAATGAGAACATGTATCCATCCTCTGATGGCTACTTCTAGCAGGATAATGAACCATGTCACAAAGCTCGAATCATTTCAAATTGGTTTCTTGAACATGACAATGAGTTCACTGAACTAAAATTGCCCCCACAGTCACCAGATCTCAACCCAATAGAGCATCTTTGGGATGTGGTGGAACGGGAGCTTCGTGCCCTGGATGTGCATCCCTCAAATCTCCATCAACTGCAAGATGCTATCCTATCAATATGGGCCAACATTTCTAAAGAATGCTATCAGCACCTTGTTGAATCAATGCCACGTAGAATTAAGTCAGTTCTGAAGGCAAAAGGGGGTCCAACACCGTATTAGTATGGTGTTCCTAATAATTCTTTAGGTGAGTGTATATGCTCCTCTCCCTTTCTAAGCTATGATACATACTTGCCCTTATTGAAAGCTCGGGTGATTTGGATTTCTTCTCTCTTAAAATTCTTATCTGAATGCACAACCACCTCACACTCTTTGCTGCTATCTCTAACACTGAAAAAAGAGAAGAGGAGAGCAGAGAGAGCTGACATAGTCAGGAGTTGTGCGCCAGCTGATCTACATATGTGTGAAACAGCAAGACAGCCAGCTATATGAAGGAGTCCCACAGATTCTACAACAATGGTAGAAATTATTGAATGAAAACTATTTAGAAAATTGCTTAATTTTCTATTAGGAAGCAAATAATAATAAAAAATAAAAAATAAATCATGACTTTTAAATGAAAGAAGTACATGCATTCATAAGCAAAAATAGGCATATTTCATGTAATAGCTCTTTACTGTACAAATAATATCTGTAATGTTATAATTTTTGCTATGCTTAAGTCAGTTTAAGCTGCATATTTTTATACAGTAGAATCTTTATACTGTATGTGAATCCACGTTTAATCCATTTACTCCTACTGGCTTGGTTTGTGGCCTCTATACATGACTAAACAGATTGTCTTTTCCATCCATCACTCAGTATTCATCTGTCTTTGAATTCTTACAACTGGGAAAGCTAAATATACATAAGTCAATAAATAATATATTGAATATAACATTGTGCGGTCTATGGCAGTTTTTTGTTTCTTAGCTCATACTCCTAAAGGTTATTTGAAAATCAACCAAGCATAGACGTTTGAAGGATCTTATATGCATAAATCATTGCTGGTGCTTGGCACCAACTTCATATCGCTGGTAATGATGTTGGACGTTAACACACATTGTAAAACGAACGGCATGGCCTTTTATCAATTATACGTTTAATACATTAAATCTCTCTAATGGCTGAATCTATTAGCAGAAACCTGGAAAGTGCTGACGTGCCACTCTATGACAAATTGTCTTGTACTTTATACCACCTAGGCTCTATGTAACCTGCCACACAGTGCATCATACTGTAGGGAGACCATGGCCCTGAATCATTGAATCAACTCTGAACACAAGTCTTTGAGATTCTACTGAACAACAGCTGCTTAGTTGCTGCATGGGCAAATTAATCTATTCAAATCCCACAGCTGAATCGCCCCTTCTGCATTTTAAGCTGACTACATCATAATACAGCCATAGAAGCATGCTAACCCCCTCACTGCTGAGATTTACAGGGAAATCATTATTTCACATGTAGTTCTTTCTAATATTCTCATTGTGCAAAAGGATCACGAAAAAAAAGCAGTTATCTGTTCTGAGCAGGGCAGTGAAGAAAATGACATTGAAGAAAATCAATGCATTGTTTATGCATTCAACTAAAGGCAAATCATAGCTAGAAGACAAATTGCTTCTTTGGGTCAGCATACGTTCCAATATTCACAAGTAGATGGATTTCCATTCAATGACAGCAAATAATAGATTTACAAATGATTGACTACCAGGGGACACATTTCTTCTGTATGTGTTACCCTTGGAGAAGAGAGGTTGCATTGTTAATCTGTGAGGTTTCATATGCTTAAAGAGTATTTCCCCCTGGAAATACAGGACCCTGACTTGTGGTCTTTTAATATCCTGCTCTGTGTTCCCTGATTATTTTGTCCTCCTGCATACTGTAGGTAACACGTGCTAGTGGACAACATAAATGGCCCCCATTACCACAAAAATAAGTATTATCTCCTAATAAATGAATGTACAGTGGGTAGGCAGAAAAAAACGAAATGGAGATTTACTAAGCAAAATACACCAGAATTCTGTAACACATTGGGGCAAAATGGAGTGTATTACTATGTATCGTAGAAGAATAAGGCACTCCTGTACCTCCATACTTTTTCACATGAAATCTACCACACCAAAAATGTGCCATGTTCCATCAGATGTTGTATTAGGAATACATTCTCCTCCTAGTACGGTTGAAAACATAAGTCCATCAAGTTCCATCAAGAGAAGGGTGATGCTGTGAATTTTAGGAAAGGGGAGTGAGAACCGGACTTCTACACATTTACATTAGCATTAATGTAATTTACCGTAGTTTTAAGAATTCATGCAAGCCTTTTTTTTTCTAAACCATCCACTGTTCCTACCACTACTACATCCTGAGGTAGCCTATTTAAAAAGACTATGATGGAGCCAGTGCCCCCCTTCTCTTCTGAGCAAATTTTACGTGGAACAGCTTTTTCACCATGTTTGGGTCATTTACATACTTATATGTTAATCATGCCCCCCCTCTTTATACACCTTACATTTAATTATTTTAATCTTTCCTCATAACTAATAACCTCAGTTTAGTCGCTTTTTGCACTTTTTCCAGCTCAAGGGCATCCTTTCTATGGACTGGTGCCCAGAACTGATTTAAATATTCCAGATGAGGCTGCAGCAAAGCTTTGCAAAGTGGTAATATATGGTAGTAAATATAGTAGTATCCTGCTAGCCTTAAAAATAGTAGAGATGGCCTTGCGGTTCGCCCGGCGGTCATTTTGCAGCGAATTTTGCACATTCGGGAGTCGCCGAACATGCAAACATATTGTGATGTCCGCCGGTGCCATATTCTTTTGCATTGCGCCAGTGGCTGCTCATGCGCGACGCCATTTGATGAGATCACCAAACTGGTCAGTTGCAGCCAGGGCGCCATCCGTGACATCGTACCTTACGCCTTCTTTCTGGAGCGTGCATTGCGTCATGTCATTGATCAAGCCGTCGAGGAGCAGGAGCAGGCAGATGAGGAAGTCGCAATGCTGGATGAATTCCCAGGGGTGGGCTACTTCATCTGAGACAAGGGCGCTCCATCGTTTCCAATTTAGTGCAAATGGGGGCCTTCATGCTCCAGTGTTTAAAGAGGGACCCCCGTATAAAAACCATAAAGGGCAAGGACCAGTACTGGGTATCCTGATATAGTGTAGCTGATAGAGAGATTCACAGAATAAAGTGGTCTTACAAAGCAGGAGATGCTCCAAACCCCCTATGCTGTAGCACATTTCCATCCGAGGGAGCAAATCCTGCACGTGATCTGTTGCCAACGGCAATCCCCAGCAGTCATGTATACAATGGAGTGTGATAGGGAGGGATTACTTGTGCTTTAATAGGGTTTGTGTTTAGTGTGCTATTTTAAGAATTACTTTGCTAGTGTTTAGTGTCACTGTCTTTCATCCTTAAAAAAAAAAAATTGTTTCTGTCTGTTTTTCTGTCAATGTCTTAGGGTTTAGTGTGCTAGTTTAGGAATTACTGTGCTAGGGAGGGATTAGTGTCACAGTCTTTTGTCTTGAAGAAAAAAAAAACACATTCGCTGTCTGTTAATTAAATTTTGGGCAGATCATGAGTGAACATGGGCGTGCCAGCAACCGTGGTCGTGGTAGGGGAGTTGGTTCCAGTGCTGGACCACTGCCAGCATGGGGCCGCTCCTCTACCCATGGAGGGGTGGGCGCAACTGGCAGGGGCATACACCTCATCCAAGATTTTTTGGGCCGTGTCAGCCGCCCAATTTTGTCTTAGGACTCAGAGGCAGTGGTGTCTTTTGTGACATAAGCCAGTGGCAAATAGTCCTCTGCACCGGCTCAGAGCAGCTGCAGCCCCCATCCCCCAAGACTAGTCCCTGCTGCTGTTTGACAGTGACAGTGACATCCTGGGGGAGGTAATGCAGGAGAATGAGCTGCAGCTTGGTTCGGACGGTCAGAACCTTTTGGAAGGGATGGAGGAGGAGGTATCGCCCGTCAGTACCCCAGTGACATTCCTTCCAACTGGTGTGGGTGGTTTCAGCCACAGAACCCACGCACCTAGTCAGAACCAGGCGTCAGCGGGGGTATAGCGGAGCCAGGTCAGGAGCTCCACTTCTGCTGTTCCCCTCAGTGTACCTGCTGCTGATGCTGTATGTCCTGATCCTGCTGAGCTATGTGTAGGCCTTATACTCTACCATTACTATGTACCTGCTGCTGTCTGTCCAGATCCTGATGATTTTGGCCGAGCTATGTGTAGGCCTTATACTACACCGTTACCATTTACCTACTACTGCTGCTGTCTGTTCTGATCCTGATGAGTTTGACCCTGGACTAAAGGGGCCTTACTGCAACTTTATTAGTTAAAATTACACTAAAACCCAGAAATAAAAAAAAAACCGGAAGCACATGTTAGAACAGAAAAAAAATATTTATTAACAAAAATGTCTCTAAGGCAACTTTTTAAGAAGGTCTTAAAGGTCCAGCATCTCATTCATCCGTTTGCAGTGCAGCTCCTCCAACTTCCGCACCTGCTCCCGGATCTCCTTTATGGCTGTATCATGCTCCCGCTGCAGCTGCCTAATTTTTTGTTTTTATTTGATAAGTACTGTTAGGATAAAAAAAAGAAAGAAAATTACTTGCAATTCAGATTAAGAGGCATGGATACAGAAGTATTTTGCTGTGTGCACATATTTACCCTCCTGGAGGGGGCTGTTGACATCCTCCTCCTCCTCATCTGAAGCTGGGGTGGAATCCAGCTGCCAGGAGGGTCTGGCCTCCTCCACCTCTTTGTCCACATCAGGTGGGGGTGGTGCATCCTGCTGTGGCTTCGAGGGTCCGGCCTGCTCTCCCTCCTCCTCTTCCTCGGCGGACACCTCCACCACCTCCATCTCATCCGTCGATGACCTGTGGTGGACGGAGGGAACGGGAACACCTGTAATCACACAATGTTCAGAATTTAGATAAACAACTCAGAACTCCTAACAAATGCAAATGAAGTGGGGGATGTATCTAATGTAATGATGGACGGGGGCCTTTTAATGGAATACAGAATGATGATTGCAGTTTATGCATATGCACACACACGTATATATATTTATGTGTGTGTGAAACGTATGAAATCAGCCGGTTACATCATACATCTGTACCTCGCTGAGTCAAAAGGTTCAATATTCTAGGCTCAAAGTGTCACACTCTAGTCAGCTAATTAATCCATACCCCCTGAGCAAAGGGTACCTGAGATTCTGACTTTGGGGTTTTAATAAGCTGTAAGCCATAATCATCCTAATTATAACAAAGGCATGAAATATCTCGCTTTGCATGTAATGAGTCTATCTCATATATTAGTCTCACCTTTTAAGTTGCATTACTGAAATAAATGAACTTTGCACAATAATCAAATTTTTCAAGTTTCACCAGTATATACACTGTATTTATATATATACAAACTCCCTTTTTGCCCACACATGCCGGAGGACAGTGCATCGTAAGATAGCACGTCATCCGACGTTTTACCCTGGGTGTTTTATCCTTAATTACTTTCCTACTTTCAGAATTTTCTGTTAGGACGCATGTATCTGTACAATTCCCTTATGAAAGTGACGTATAATGCTGCGTGTCAGGTGATGTCTCACTGTGAGATCACGTGAGTCGTTTAGAGTGACATCACGGACATGCGCAGCTGCAGTTCTGGGACGCCGTATTCATGCGGTGCAACTCGCAACATTGTATCCTCCCACCATTAAGCATGCCTGACTCCACGTCCGGTCCTGTTATGTCTACACATTTGCAGGTGATGATGATTCACTGTTGATTGTCACTTTTGTAACTTACTGTAATACTACTGAATGTGTATACCTGGAAGCTCTGAATATACCAATTTATGGTTTTGACTCTAGTTATCTTCCGGGCCTATCACTTTTATATTTATATGAGATGTATTTAGACACCTTTTTTTTGTATGTTTTGTTAATTGTCACTCATGTATGCTAATTGGTTATGACTTCATAAATACTCAGTCTTCACAATGTTGTATTGCTTGAGAATGGTCCCAGTAAGCGGACACGAAACGTCGCATAGGTGAATAAAGGATTCCACTTTTTCTTCACCAACGGATGTGCCGCAGTGTCATTCATTCACTATATATATATATATATATATATATATATATATATATTACTTAGTTCTTGGTGTGAAACGTATGAAATCAGCCGGTTACGTCATGCATCTCTACCTCGCCATGTGTATAAATATATACACTCACCTAAAGAATTATTAGGAACACCATACTAATACGGTGTTGGACCCCCTTTTGCCTTCAAAACTGCCTTAATTCTACGTGGCATTGATTCAACAAGGTGCTGATAGCATTCTTTAGAAATGTTGGCCCATATTGATAGGATAGCATCTTGCAGTTGATGGAGATTTGAGGGATGCACATCCAGGGCACGAAGCTCCCGTTCCACCACATCCCAAAGATGCTCTATTGGGTTGAGATCTGGTGACTGTGGGGGCCATTTTAGTACAGTGAACTCATTGTCATGTTGAAAAAAACAATTTGAAATGATTCGAGCTTTGTGACATGGTGCATTATCCTGCTGGAAGTAGCCATCAGAGGATGGATACATATTCTCATTCTGTTTACGCCAAATTCGGACTCTACCATTTGAATGTCTCAACAGAAATCGAGACTCATCAGACCAGGCAACATTTTTCCAGTCTTCAACAGTCCAATTTTGGTGAGCTCGTGCAAATTGTAGCCTCTTTTTCCTATTTGTAGTTGAGATGAGTGGTACCCGGTGGGGTCTTCTGCTGTTGTAGCCCATCCGCCTCAAGGTTGTGCGTGTTGTGGCTTCACAAATGCTTTGCTGCATACCTCGGTTGTAACGAGTGGTTATTTCAGTCAACGTTGGTCTTCTATCAGCTTGAATCAGTCGGCCCATTCTCCTCTGACCTCTAGCATCCACAAGGCATTTTCGCCCACAGGACTGCCGCATACTGGATGTTTTTCCCTTTTCACACCATTCTTTGTAAACCCTAGAAATGGTTGTGCGTGAAAATACCTGTAACTGAGCAGATTGTGAAATACTCAGACCGGCCCGTCTGGCACCAACAACCATGCCATGCTCAAAATTGCTTAAATCACCTTTCTTTCCCATTTTGACTTTTAGTTTGGAGTTCAGGAGATTGTCTTGACCAGGACGACATCCCTAAATGCATTGAAGCAACTGCCATGTGATTGGTTGACTAGATAATTGCATTCATGAGAAATAGAACAGGTTTTCCTAATAATTCTTTAGGTGAGTGTATATATACTCATGGCGAGGTAGAGATGTACAGTATGATGTAACCGGCTGATTTGCTACGTCACTAGGTACTAAGTAATCATTTGTAAAGGGATGAAATACTTATTTGCATAACTGTATATATACATTACAGAGTGTTGGCTAGAGATACAAAAGAAATGTAAGCATTGTACCTGGGCGTATTCTGTCACGTATATGAGTGATCTGATGTGCCTCCTTTTAAGATCGGACAAGTGCTTAATGACGGCCATCGCACTGTGCTTCCCCTTGAACTCCCTCAAAAGCTCCTTCCATATCCCCCGCACAATGGCCCGCTTCTCTTCTTGGACCCTGGTCCGATCATATCCTCGCTCCAACATGCGCTGCAGGATAAAGATGCAAGCATATAATCACAATTTTTTTACCTACAAGTATTGAAAATAATGTCTCAACAACACAGCAAAAAGTATTTAAGTCTTTGAAGGGGAAATATTAGATTTAATGTTACCGTTATGAGACCGGATTGTATTGCAATTGTATGAGTGTGGGTTCTGAGCAATTGGATATTGGCCAGCTGAGCAGAGATGTACCTGTCTAGTGAAGTGACGGTACGGTATGGGGTGTAAAGCTGGTTCGCCTCCCTGTGGTACACCCTTCTCCTGACCAACAGGACACAAACTTTAATCTATAGACTGTGTGTGTGTGTGTTTTATAGTATGTGGCAGGAAAATAAATGTGCAATGTGCATGTGAGAGATATTTCTCTGCTGTCTATACATACATGCTACAGACATAGTGGTGTGATGTAACAGCAATACTTAGTGCACCAATCATTAATAACTACTCAGACCTAATAAAATGTGAAGTTGTATGTATTGCGCACAAATATGCGTAATATTCGCAATCGTGAATATATTGAAACACTATCTGCATATAAAGCTATTGTTCTGTCATGCATTCGAAATGTAATCAAAATATGTGCTGTAATGTAAAATTACTTACAGTGATCAGGAGTTCATCCTCACATTCGCAAAAGTTGCTGCCAACCATCTTCTCCAGTCTCAGAAAACTTCTGGCAGTTAGCAAAACTAGGCCACGCCTGTATTGCGCAATGCACATGCGCATTATGCGCATATTACATTGCCGATTTTCGTAATCAAGAAAATTAGTGCGAATTCTCGAATTAGCGAATTTATGTAGAATATTTGCCTAAATATTCGTGAAATATCTTGAACTTGAATATTGCCCCTGCCGCTCATCACTAGTGGCAACATACTTAGACCCCTCTGTAATGACCGGCGACACGCACAGGGAGGGAAAAGGGAAAGCCCTGCCCAAGGGAGAGGGAAAGGTGGTGACCCCTGACTCACCTTGCGGCTGGCACCTGACTTCCCTGACGTCCCTAGACGGGTTCCTCACCCGTGCGGCGATCACGTGCCTAAACCCTGGCTTTCCCTAAAATGAGCCCTAGATAGTGAACGGGCCGGTGGGATCGCTAGTCCGCACCACTGACACTAAGAGGGAAACACCAGGGAGAGGAAAGACAATACAGACAAACACATACACCCAGGTGGGCGACCACAGCAGACCACAAAGGTCCAACAGGGATCCGGAGGGTAGCGTTCTGGACCAACAACCAGAGAACGCAGCAACACAGCTCCAGAGGGTCAGAATAGATGTCCAGGCAGGAAGCTCTATATCTGGCAACCAGAGAAGTGTGAGAGGGGAATATAAGGAGGTTGGGAGTGCTGGACAAGGAACAGCTGAGGAGAAGGAGCTACGGATCCCTGAGTGAGCCAAAAGGGTTTGCAAAGCAAACCCAGAAAGCTACCATAAGGAAACAGCCCTATCTTACGTAGAGCGCGCAGCCAACCGCTGCGACTTCCTGACCCCGGGTATAACGGAGTCAGTCGTGGTTCTAGACACCCTCGTGACAGTACCCCCCTCTCTACGAGGGGCCTCCGGACACTCAGGACCAGGTCTCTCAGGATGAGAGGCATGAAAAACCCAAACTAGCCTGTCGGCGTTTACCTCAGACGCAGGAACCCACATTCTTTCCTCGGGTCCGTAACCTCTCCAATGCACCAGATATTGAAGAGAGCGACGGACCCGACGAGAATTAACAATTTTGGATATCTGAAATTCTAGATTACCATCCACAACAACAGGGTGGGGGTGGCAGCGGTGACGGTTCTAGAGGTGGAACATATTTCTTGAGTAACGACTTATGAAAGACATTATGGATTTTAAAAGTCTGAGGTAACGCCAGGCGAAAAGCCACAGGGTTGACGATGGCTACAATTTTGTAAGGACCAATAAACCTAGGACCCAGTTTCCAAGAGGGAACCTTCAATTTAATATTCCTAGTAGACAACCACACATAGTCATTCACTCCTAGGTCCGGACCTGGCGACCGTCTCTTATCAGCCATGCATTTGTATTTATCTCCCATATTTTTCAAGTTAGCTTGCACCTTCTGCCATACCGATGAAAGAGATGACGAAAACCGTTCCTCTTCGGGAACCTCAGAAGACCCCCCCCTCTTTGAAAGTACAGAATTGGGGATGAAAACCATATGCACCAAGAAATGGTGACTTGCCAGTGGATTCCTGACGACGATTATTTATGGCAAACTCAGCTAACGGTAAATATGACGACCACAACTCTTGGTTTTCAGACACAAAACATCTTAGATATGTCTCCAGGTTTTGGTTGGTACGCTCAGTCTGTCCATTCGACTGAGGATGGAAAGCTGAGGAAAAGGACAAGTGTACCCCCAAACGGGAACAAAAAGCTTTCCAAAATTTAGAAATAAACTGGGTACCCCGATCCGAAACAACATCGGAGGGGACCCCGTGAAGCTTCACGATTTCACTGACGAATACCTGAGCAAGAGTCTTAGCATTAGGTAGTGCGGGTAACGCAATGAAGTGTACCATTTTGATAAACCTGTCCACTACTACCAAAATAACTGTTTTACCCGCAGACAAAAGTAAGTCAGTGATAAAATCCATTGACAGATGTGTCCATGGTCTATTGGGAATGACGAGTGGTAATAGAGACCCTGCAGGACGTGTATGTGAAACTTTTGCGCGCGCACAGGTAGAACAAGAAGACACAAAATCCAATACATCCTGACGCAACCTTGGCCACCAAAAACGACGAGACAATAGCTCCAAGGTTGCTTTACTACCCGGGTGCCCAGCAAGTGCCGAATTATGAGGTTCCTTTAATAATTCGAAACGCAGGTTCAACGGTACAAACAATTTCTCTGAGGGGCAAGAGACCGGGGCATCCCCCTGGGCCTCTAACACCTTCCCCTCCAGAACAGAGTGTACCGCAGAAACAACCACTCCTCTTTGAAGAATGGGCACCGGATCACTCACATTACCCCCTCCAGGGAAACAACGAGATAGTGCATCAGCCTTGGTATTCTTTGCCCCAGGACGATAGGTAATCACAAAGTTAAACCTGGTAAAAAATAGCGACCACCTAGCTTGTCTAGGGGTGAGACGCTTAGCTGATTCGAGGTACAGAAGATTTTTGTGGTCCGTAATCACAGTGACGGGGTGGACTGCCCCCTCTAAAAAGTGACGCCATTCTTCAAACGCTAGATTAATAGCTAATAGTTCCCTATTGCCAATATCGTAGTTCTTTTCTGCTGCAGATAGTTTTTTAGAAAAGAAAGCACAAGGACGCCATTTGCCAGGAGACGGACCCTGAGACAGCACCGCCCCCACTCCCACCTCTGACGCATCGACTTCAACAATAAAAGGCTGAGAGACATCAGGTTGGACTAGTACAGGTGCTGAGGTAAACCTCTCTTTTAGAGAGGAAAAAGCAACTTTAGCGGCGTCAGACCATTTAGAAAAATCAGTCCCCTTCTTAGTCATGTCAGTAAGGGGTTTCACAATAAGTGAATAATTTTTAATGAATTTCCTATAGAAATTCGCGAAGCCCAAGAATCGTTGCAGTGCTTTGAGGTTCTCAGGAAGATCCCAATCTAAAATTGCCTGGACCTTCCTAGGATCCATACGGAAACCTGACGCAGATAAAAAATAACCTAGGAATTGTATCTCCTGAACGGCGAAGACACATTTTTCAATTTTAGCATATAATTCATTCGTCCGTAGGACCTGCAGTACTTGTCTGACATGCACCTCATGTGTTCTCAGATCAGACGAATAAATTAAAATATCATCTAGGTATATTACCACAAACCTGCCGATTAGATGACTAAAAATGTCATTAACGAAATGTTGAAAGACGGCAGGAGCATTGGTCAGACCGAAAGGCATAACAAGATTTTCATAATGCCCCTCCGGGGTGTTAAAAGCTGTCTTCCACTCATCCCCCTCCTTAATACGAATCAGATTGTAGGCCCCCCTAAGATCAAGTTTGGAGAACCACCTAGCACCCGCAATCTGGTTAAACAGGTCAGGAATGAGAGGAAGAGGGTATGGGTCTCGGATGGTTATCCGATTTAATTCGCGAAAATCTAAGCAAGGACGCAGGCCCCCATCTTTCTTTTTAACAAAGAAAAACCCTGCAGCCACGGGTGAAGAAGAGGGTCTGATGTGTCCCTTAGCCAAGTTCTCGGAGATATAATCTTTCATGGCTTGTCTCTCTGGACCTGAAAGATTATATAACCTGGTCTTGGGTAATTTTGCGCTGGGAATAAGGTTAACCGGGCAATCATAAGGACGATGAGGTGGTAACTTCTGACAACCCTTTTCAGAAAAAACTTCCTCAAAATCTGAAATAAATGTAGGTAGGGTAGTTATGGAGGCGACTAAGCAATTGCTATTTAAGCAATTTTCTCTGCACTGCTCACTCCACTCCAATATCTCCCTGGCCTGCCAATCCACCACTGGATTGTGCGCTACCAACCAGGGAAGACCCAGCACTACCGGAGTGGGAAGCCCCTCCAGAACATAACATGAAAGAATCTCGTTATGGTGGTCCCCTACCCGAAGGTGTAAATTATGAACAATGTGGGAGAGGTTTCTCTGAGACAGAGGAGCAGAATCAATAGCGAATATGGGAATAGGTCTCTGTAGCGTACAGAGAGACAAACCCATAGTGCGGGCAAAATGGGCATCTATCAAATTTACCCCTGCTCCACTGTCTAGAAAGAAAGAAATAGTCTCCGTCTTATCACCAAAAACAATAACCGCTGGTAACACAAATTGCGATGTACGTATGGAGGAAACGTATACCCCCTGGCTGACATCCTCCACACAGCCTGGGGTTAGTAGTTTTCCGACGGTCTTTTGTTTCTGAGGAAAGAAGGACAGACATTAATGAAATGACCCCTCTCGCCACAAAAAAAACAAACCCCACGCCTACGGCGAGCCTCAGGAGGACTGACCTGACGAGTAGTTCCTCCTAGCTACATAGGCTCGTCTAAGTCCGTACAGACTAACTGCTGCTTGGGAGGGGTTACCAATGGCTCCAGTTTTTTCAACCTGTCCCTAAGGCGTCTATCTATTCAGATAGAAAGGGACATAACCGCATCAAGGGAAAAGGGGGTCTCATATAATGCAAGCGCATCCTTAACCCTTTCGGATAACCCAGAGCAGAACTGACTCCTGAGAGCCGGGTCGTTCCATTGGTATCCGTAGCCCACCTACGGAAGTCAGAGCAATACTCCTCTACCGGCCGCTCTCCTTGTAGGAGTCTCCATAATCTTGATTCAGCCAGTGTGACTCGGTCAGGGTCGTCATATATGAGACCCAAGGCCCCGAAAAACTCATCCACTGACCGAATAGCCTGGGAATCAGTAGGTAAAGAGAACGCCCAGGACTGCGGGTCCCCCTGCAGCAGGGAAATAACAACCCCCACCCGCTGTTCTTCATTACCAGAGGAGTAAGGGCGCAGTTTAAAATATAGTTTACAGGCCTCACGGAATGTCAAAAACTTGTCCCTTCCCCCAGAAAATCTGTCAGGGAGAGGGACCTTGGGTTCCGCAACAACCTGGTTACCAGTAGCAACCGCTGGGCTTGCGGTCAGTTGTAATTGCTGCTGTTGCTGGAGGACCGACGCCTTCAATCCTGCCACCTCCAAAGACAGGCCATGAAACTGTTTGGACAGAGCAGCAATTTGATCCATACTGGATTCTAAGTAGGTAAAAAAAAAATATTATTATTATTATTTTTTTTACCTACACAAAATAAGGGCCAGATATAATGTAATGACCGGCGACACGCACAGAGAGGGAAAAGGGAAAGCCCTGCCCAAGGGAGATGGAAAGGTGGTGACCCCTGACTCACCTTGTGGCTGGCACCTGACTGCCCTGACGTCCCTAGACGGGTTCCTCACCCGTGCGGCGATCACGTGCCTAAACCCTGGCTTTCCCTAAAATGAGCCCTAGATAGTGAACGGGCCGGTGGGATCGCTAGTCCGCACCACTGACACTAAGAGGGAAACACCAGGGAGAGGACAGACAATACAGACAAACACATACACCCAGGTGGGCGACCACAGCAGACCACAAAGGTCCAACAGGGATCCGGAGGGTAGCGTTCTGGACCAACAACCAGAGAACGCAGCAACACAGCTCCAGAGGGTCAGAATAGATGTCCAGGCAGGAAGCTCTATATCTGGCAACCAGAGAAGTGTGAGAGGGGAATATAAGGAGGTTGGGAGTGCTGGACAAGGAACAGCTGAGGAGAAGGAGCTACGGATCCCTGAGTGAGCCAAAAGGGTTTGCAAAGCAAACCCAGAAAGCTACCATAAGGAAACAGCCCTATCTTACGTAGAGCGTGCAGCCAACCGCTGCGACTTCCTGACCCTGGGTATAACGGAGTCAGGCGCGGTTCTAGACACCCTCGTGACACCCTCGTACAAACTCAAAATGGCAAACATGTTACCAGCATCACAGAAGGCTGGCAGAATGCAGCATTTCCAGGCCTTGCTACGAGAGATGCTGCATTCTGCAGTTGCGGGCACTGGCAGAGGAATTTCCACCCACAGCAAAACAGGTGCGGGTACCAATCCTACCGCGCCTGCAAGAAGAGGGCGGTTTGAAGATGTGTTGTTCACTTTGGATATGAGATCATTCTTGCAGCCAACCCATCGACAGCCGCCCTCTGGATCCAGCCTCAGGAAACGCCTAGACTGACAGGTGTCTGACTACATTGGGTTAACGGCCGATGTGGACTCTCTGAGAAGCAAGGAACCCCTGGACTACTGAATGTGTTGACCTGTGGCCAGAGCTGGCACAATTTGCCATGGAACTCTTTGTTTGCCCCTCGTCAAGTGTCCTGTCCAATAGGACATTCAGTGCATCAGGGGGGATCTAAAAATGAATGAGGCATGGATCTCGGAGGAATTGAACACCTGTGACGACCACGTGTAATTGAATTTCATCATGCCAGCCCACACATATCCGCCATCACACAGAACAAAGAATGGTCCTTGTCTTATGTATATACAGCGGCATAAAAGGCCTTTTCTGTCAGGTGAATGCCTAATTTTTGTGGCCTGTACTCCAATGGCCTACAGTAAAATTTGTATTCAGTGACCGCCTAATGTACCTCCAGCAACATCATCACAAGTTATTTTCTGTCAGGTGAATGCCTATAGTTTCCCTTTAAGACGCATAAAAATGGCCCCTGATTAAAATACATATTTTTTGTGGGAATTTTTGCCAATGATCCCCCTCTGGTATGTCACTGTCCATGTTATGGGATTATTTGTGCACTTCTAGTAAGTATTTGGTGGCTGCAAATATAGCCTGAAAGTTTTTCAGGTTTGCCTGCCATTAAAGTCAATGGGACCCGCCGCAAACGCATGGTTCGCGAACATTTGATCGCGAACACGCGTTCGAGTTCGCGAACCGTCCGGGCCGATGTTCGTCCATCACTAAAAAACAGCTGTTGACATTGCAGGCTGTTATTTAGTTTATGATCTACAAGTACATCCAAATCCTTCTATAGAAGCTATGTAAAGCCCTATTAGCCCTATATGATGGGATATTGAGTACTTGCTGCTATATGACATTCCTCTGCTGCATGCATGTGGCATTATACCATGTTGCATTTGTAATGTAAATCCTTGCAATGTTCATGCTTGCTGTCCTTTTGTATACACAGTATGTTGTGTTGAATGTTTGCTGACAGGGGACTTGCTCAATAAATATAGTATCATTTGATTGTGCAAGGTTGTCATTCTCTCTGTATGTATGCTGACACATAGGGGACAACTCTGTGAGACATGCATGATATCATTATATATAGTGACATTTTAAAGCAGTTACTTTGGAGCACAGTAGTATGTGATGGGGAGGCCAGGACCTCCTATATAATTAGCAGCTTCTGTTTTGGAATTTATCAGTTTGTAGCCTCAGAGGAAGCATAAAAATAACATGGCACTTACCTGCAGAACTATATATATATATATGTCATGTTATGGCAGCTTACAATACAACATGCACTTTTCACAAAGTCCACATAAACTAGTCAACAATGCAATCATCATAATTAAAGAATAGACACATTGACATCAGCAAACCTTCTCATTACTTTCATCCTAGCAATGCTTCAAGGGTTTCAAGTCTTTCCCAAGTGGCTACAGATAGATTATAGACTATGGGTGACATTTATCAAATCTGTTACGCCTATTTTGTGAGGTAATTCTGTTACGCCTATTTTGTGAGGTAAAAATGTTGTAAGTGATGTTAGCGCAGCAACATTTTGTGCAAAATTTAGAGATTTTAGGAGAGAGCCTTTCCACACCACTTTCAGAAATGGAGTGAGAAAATGGTCAGGTTTTGCCAGTAGATCACTTTCATGATTTGCAAGTTTTTAAAATATTGCAAAAAAAAGTTATGGCCAGTGACATTTCCATGCCAGGTGACCCCCAGACGTACTTTCTCTGAAATAAGCGTATCCACATTGCACTTGCATGGAATTTATAAAACTGCCACATGCTCATAGATATGACGAAGGTTAGCATAGCAACTCCAATCTTAAAATTAACTTCAAATAGACCTGCAGTCATAAATTTCACTATAAGTCTGGTTTCACACGGGCGTTGCGGGTGACGTGCGGGAAAAGATGCGGGTGCATTGCAGGAAAATGCACAATTTCCCCCCGAGAGTGCAAAGCGTTTTCATGAGTTTTGCACGTGCGTGAGAAAAATCAGCATGTTTGGTACCCAGACCCGAACCCGGACTTCTTCACAGAAGTTAAGGTTTGGGTTAGGTGTAGTGTAGATTTTATTATTTTCCCTTATAACATGGTTATAAGGGAAAATAATAGCATTCTTAATACAGAATGCTAAGTAAAATGTCCATTGAGGGGTTAAAAATATTAAACAAATTTAACTCACCCCATCTACTTGGTCGCGTAGCGGATCTCCTCTTCTTTCTTCAGGACCTGGGTAAAGGACCTTTGATGACATCACTGTGCTCATCACATGGTCCATCACAAGATCCATCACCATGGTGAT
The DNA here is from genome assembly GCF_905171765.1 of Bufo bufo. Classification (NCBI taxonomy): domain Eukaryota; kingdom Metazoa; phylum Chordata; class Amphibia; order Anura; family Bufonidae; genus Bufo; species Bufo bufo. The sequence goes on along the minus strand of NC_053390.1, from coordinate 690,279,744 downwards.
GAATCATGTGACGGACCATGTGATGAACGCAGTGACATCATCACAGGTCCTTTTCCTCCTGGGCATCAAAGAACAAGACAGAAGAGAAGCCGGGCTGCGCGAACAAGTGGATGAGGTGAGTTTAATTATTTTAAAAAAAATTTTAACCCCTCCATCCCTATTTTAGTAAGCATTCTGTATTAAGAATGCTATTATTTTCCCTTATAACCATGTTATAAGGGAAAATAATGATCGGGTCCCCATCCTGATCGTCTCCTAGCAACCATGCGTGAAAATCGCACCGCATCCGCACTTGCTTGCCCAGAAAGCCTATTTTGACCTCAGTCGTGAGGATGCCCAGGACTATGAGAAACTTGAAGGTGACGTCTTGGCTCGTATGGGGGTTAACACGTATGTGCGCAGACAAAGGGTGTACCAGTGGGCTTTTTCAGAGACCCGGCCAGAGTCCCTCACAAATGATTGAGTGGGCCATACAGCGCTGGGTCGGCCAAGGAGACCCAGGCAATCTTGATCAGTTGGTTAACCTGGTCGAGCGGTATATGGCAACCCAAGACTTGATGCAGGACTCTACTCAGTTGAGAGAAACAGCCCACCTCCCAGCCTATGGAGCCTGGAGCAAGGGCCCACCCTTCTGTGGGGTTGAACGCTACCAAAACTCCTGTGAGGCGAGTCCCGGGGACCCGCGAGGGCACTGTGATTCGATGCTGGCGCTGCCAAGGCCCAGGACATGTTGCGGCTAACTGCCCTATGACTTCTGAACCCATGGACTGCGGGTTCGCTCGCCGGTCCTCGTTCTATGCACGACCTGTGTGTATTGCTGACCCCCTGCTGGCCGCTGATACGCCTCCCTTGTGTCAGGTCTCTGTTAATGGGTACTCGGTCAATGCTCTGCTGGATTCTGGGAGCCTGGTAACCCTTGTGTATGAGTCACTGATTTCAGAAGAAATACCAGGAAATCAGAAAATAGCCATAGTCAGCATCCATGGAGACCTCCGGGAGTATCCCACAACGAGGGTTACCCTGCATCAGGCAGGGAAGTACAACATGTTGTCGGGGTGGGGCGACATCTCCCTTATGACGCCATTTTGGGAAGAGACTTACCCATGTTCTGGACAATGTGGAAGAACGGTACGCATTCTCTTAGGGGGGAAAAATGTCCGGGCCCTGAACCCGACGACCCCGATGCAGGGGTACCAGCCATAGGGGTCACCACCACAGATATAGAGTGTAATCCAGATAGGTTTCCCCTAGAGGTGTTGGCTGGTGAGATGGTAGAGACCCCATCCATCCCGGACCTGAAGGTGTCCCGATAAACGTTCGGGACAGCCCAGCTCCAGGATCTTACATTGATGTGGGCGAGAGAAGGGGTAACCGTAATCAATGGTGTGGCTCAGCACCCAGGAGCAGAATCTGTGTTTCCCCACCTGGCTTTTAACCAAGACCTATTGTACAGGGTGCAACAAGAGGTAATAGAGCAGCTGGTGGTACCCCAGCCTTACCGCCGGATGGTGTTAGACTTGGCCCACACGCATGTACTGGGAGATCATCTGGGGGTGAAAAAGACCCAAGAGCGAATATTGCAGCGTTTTTTGGGGCCCGGGATATATGAGGAGGTTAGGAGGTTCTGTCAGTCCTGTCATGTGTGTCAGATAACCAGCCCCCAGCCCCATTACCGTAGTCCATTGGTACCTATGCCAATCATAGTGCTACAGTTTGAAAGGATAGCCATGGATCTGGTAGGCCCTATAAATAAGTCGGCCAGAGGTCACCAGCATATCTTGGTGGTCTTAGATTACGCTACCAGATATCCTGAGGCAATTCCACTGCGCCACACATCGGCTAAGCTTATAGCCAAAGAATTAATGGGCATGTTCTCTCGGGTAGGGATACCTAAGGAGATCTTGACAGACCAGGGGACTACCTTCATGTCGAAGGTCATGAAGGAACTCTGTCGGTTGTTAAATGTTAAACACTTACATACGTCTGTTTACCATCCCCAAACAGACGGACTTGTGGAAAGGTTTAACAAAACTTTAAAGACCATGCTCAAGAGAACCATGTCCAAAGATGGGAAGGATTGGGATCTTTTGCTGCCGTATGTATTATTCGCTGTACAAGAAGTGCCCCAGGCCTCCACTTGGTTCTCGCCCTTTGAACTATTGTATGGCAGACATCCTCGGGGGTTGCTTGACGTAGCCAAAGAAGCATGGGAGCAACAGCCCACCCCACACAAGAGTGTTATCGAACATATAGAGAAAATGCAAGAAAGAATAGGGACAGTTCTGCCGATTGTCCGGGAGCACATGGAGGTGGCACAACTGGCCCAGAGCCGGGTATACAACCGGGCCGCCCAGGTAAGGACTTTCAACCCGGGCGACCGGTTACTGGTACTTGTGCCCACGGTCGACAGTAAATTCCTTGCTAGGTGGCAGGGACCCTACAAAGTGATGGAGAAAGTAGGACCAGTGAACTACAAGGTATACCAGCCGGGTCGGCGAAAGCCAGAGCAGGTATACCATGTTAACTTACTAAAGCCCTGGAGAGATAGGGAGAATGTGTTTGGGGACCGCCCACTCTCTGTCTTGACTGCGGGGAAGGCTCTGGTGCCACCAGTGATCCCGGAGAAAGCCTCCTCTGTGGTGAAGATAGCAGATGGCCTGTCTACTAAACAGGTTCAGGAGGTCAGAGAGTTTGTGAGTCGGAATAGGGATGTATTCTCCGAACTTTCTGGACGCACCTCCCTAGTCCGACATGACATTGTCACCGAGCCCAGGTCAAAGTTCGCTTAAAGCCATATCAGGTGCCTGAGGCTCGGCGACAAGCCATCTCTGAGGAAGTGAAGTCGATGTTGCGACTAGGGGTCATTGAAGAGTCTCGGAGTGAGTGGGCTAGTCCAATAGTCCTTATACCAAAACCAGACGGAACGTTACGAAGCTCAATGAAGTATCAAAGTTTGACCCCTACCCCATGCCTCGGGTTGATTTATTGAAAGAACGGTTAGGGCAAGCACGATACTTTTCGGTCTTGGATTTTACAAAAGGGTACTGGCAGCTGCCCTTAATGGAGGCTGCAAAGGAGAAAACTGCCTTTGTTTCCCCTGAAGGGCTGTTTCAGTATAAGGTGTTGCCCTTTGGCTTACATGGCGCTCCGGCCACCTTCCAACGGTTAATGGATAACATCCTCCAGCCCCATCGTCTGTATGCTTCGGCCTATCTTGATGATATTGTAGTGTTTAGCACGGACTGGGAGAGTCACTTACCCAAGGTGCAGGCGGTGATTGACTCTCTCCGGAAAGCTGGGTTGACCGACAACCCGAAGAAATGTACAATAGGGTTGCAAGAAGCTCGGTACCTGGGGTATGTAATTGGACGGGGAGTCATTAAACCCCAGGTAAATAAAATAGAAGCCATACAGAACTGGACCAGGCCCCTTACGACGAGGCAGGTAAAAGCTTTTTTAGGGTTAGTGGGATATTACCGGAGGTTTATTCCCAATTTTGCCACGTTGTCTTCTCCATTAACGGACCTCCTGAAAGGACGAAAGTCTGTGATGGTCCGCTGGAGTGTTCAGGCAGAGGAGGCCTTCAGGTCATTGAAGTCGGTGTTGTGTGGGACTTCGGACCTAGCTACACCCAACTTCAATAAAGAGTTTATTGTACAGACAGATGCCTCTGAAGTAGGTCTGGGTGCACTACTGTCTCAGGAGGTTAACGGGGAGGAGCATCCAGTTAGTTTCCTGAGCCACAAACTAACGCCAGCTGAATCTAGGTATAGTGTTGTCGAGAGGGAGTGTCTCGCCATCAAATGGGCACTTGAATCGCTACGCTATTATCTGTTGGGGAGGACGTTCCACCTGGTGACCGATCATTCACCTCTTACGTGGATGAGTCAGGCGAAGGAGAGAAATGCTCGGGTCACCAGATGGTTTCTCTCCTTGCAAAATTTTAAGTTTACAGTGGAACACAGGTCGGGGACGCTGCAGGGGAATGCAGACTCCCTGTCCAGAGTCCACTGTATGGCATGTGTTCACCCCCACAGCTTTGAACAAAGGGGGGGGGGGGTATGTGAGGCGGTGACAGGAGTCATCTATGAGGGGAGATATGTGTCACCCAGAATGTTGCAGGAAGCATTCTAAAGTGGCTTGCTTACCAGGAATGTGCCACCAAGGTGCCCAGCCTTGGTGGAGTAAAAGCCCTAGTCTAGGTGTCCACTAAGTTAGCTGGTGGACACAGAAAAAAGATAGTGTAACTGGTTCAGCTAGTTTAGGGCGGGCTTTTATTAGGAACAGGCAATGTGTTGGGTGGGTGCCTGTTCCCCAGGTTCCAGTCCGGGACTTGAGGCATGCTCATGTCCAGGGATCCTATTTAATCCTGCTGCTGGATCTTGGGTGTGTCTTAGTCTGGAGGACTGTCAGAGTGTGCTATGACTGCTTGGCCCGGCTGCGATCCTGATGTACTGGCTGTACTTTTGATGAAAAAGCCTAAATGAAGAGGACTTTTGTTGAACGTTTTGGTGTCCCTGCCTCTGTAACTGGTCAAGTGAGTACAGTTCCCTACACTACACAGAGTGAAAAACACTATTTGAAGAAATAATTTCTACTGGTGTGATTAAGCAGTTGCCCCCCCCCCCCAAAAAAAAACTTGATTGAAGCAGGGATGTTATATACCAATAATATACTTTCTATATAGTGCATTTAGGTAGTGCAGCATTTGTCTGCGGTTTTGCTGCGTTACCGCATCTGCATCTACAGAATGAAAAATACTATTTGAAAAAATAATTTCTACTGGTGTGATTAACCAGTTGCCCCCCCAAAAAACTGATTGAAGCAGGGGTGTTATATACCAATAATATACAGTACTTTCTATATAGTGCATTTAGGTAGTGCAGAAATTGTTTGCAGTTTTGCTGCGCTACCGCATATACACAGAATGAAAAACACTATTTGGGAAGAAATAATTTCTACTGGTTTGATTTACCAGTTGCCCCCCAAACAAACTGATTGAAGCAGGGATGTTATATACCAATAATATACTTTCTATATAGTGCATTTAGGTAGTGCAGCATTTGTTTGCGGATTTGCTGCGTCACCACATCTACACAGAGGGACAAACACTATTTGAAGAAATAATTTCTACTGGTGTGATTTACCAGTTGCCCCCCAAACAAACTGATTGAAGCAGGGGTTTTATATACCAATAATATACTTTCTATATAGTGCATTTAGGTAGTGCAGCATTTGTTTGCGGATTTGCTGCGTTACCGCATCTACACAGAGGGACAAACACTATTTGAAGAAATAATTTCTACTGGTGTGATTTACCAGTTGCCCCCCAAAAAAACTGATTGAGGCAGGGGTGTGATATACCTTCTTCCACAAATACTGCTCTTCTATAGGGACTTTTGTCACGGGGTCATTTTGAAAATGACAGGCAGAGGAAGAGGCAGGCCATTCCGCAGAGGTGGTAGGGGTCGGGAGGGTGAAACAGGCCGCAACCTAAGTGGGAAGTTACAGTGGCAGCCTAAGTAGGAAGTCCGCTCGAGTCAGAGGAATTATTTTCCCATCCCTTACAAGACTTTACCGATGCGCAGCCATTATTAGCTTCGGATCAGGAAAGAGAAGGTATCAACGGTCGCCACCCAGGTGTCACGGCCTATGGTGTGCGCTGTGATACTGTTGCTACACTTGCAGTTGCCCGCGGCAACGTGTTGCTGTGTGTGCATGCGGTGGCAGTGTCTCTGCCTTCTGGGTGATTGCCGTGACATGGTTGCCACGCATGTTGTTGCCTGCGGCAACGTGAAGCTTTCTATGCTTGTGTGTGCACTTCCCCTTTAAGTGGCTTCCTTCCCTTGTCTGGTGTTGGAAGGGTTAACTCCCTTCCTATTGTTTTGTGAACACTGGGTTTATGTGTGTGTGGGTGTGGCTGCTTGGGCTATTTAGCCTAGAGGCCAGGAGTCAGTGGTACTCCAGCCATGGTGTGTGCTGGAGCTATGCTCCTGGTCTTCATATTCCATCTGTCCAGTGAGGGCCACCCTTGTGGTCATCAATGTTATTCCGGTGTCTCCTTCCCTTCCTGTCCCTTTGTGTATGGAGTGGGTTTTAAACAGGGTGTTTGTATGTCTACTTTTGGTGTTACATGTCTGGTAGTGTTTGTTGATATTCCCCTGTCTCACATTTATTGCAGCTATGATTGTCCTGGGTCCCTGTGTTGTTTGTGGTGTGTGCTGTGTCCTTTAATGTTGGTGTGGACACTAGCACTTGTGCACGGGTTCCAGTAAGTGTGTCTGTGGCAGTTAAGTGTGTTAGTGGTTTCACTTACCTGCCATCTCCATATGCTGTATGTGTTTCCCTCTCCTTGCAGCCTGGCCTTAGTTAGAGACTCCTAATCCTCTGTGTTGAGGATGAACAGGTAGTCTCTCCCCTGCTCCTATGTAAGGGATTTCCAGGGCGACTCAGGATATTAGGTATCCTGTGTATGAGCCGTCCCACCATCGGGGTCCGCTCATATGGTGAGGAGTCAGGGAAAGGATTAGGGACGCGGTAGGAGGTGACCTGCTCCCTTATCATTCCTTTTTGGCCAGGCTGATCCCCTTTACCCTTTGACACCGCACGGTGGGGGGTTTCCCCCACTCCCCGTCGTGACACCAGGAGTCTGATGACAGTACCCAGATCATCCCAAGGAGCGTGGTCCCCGCTGTTGCTGCCTACTCCGAGATCTCTAATGTCAGTGGGGGTGAAGGTGACGAATCCAATGATGATGATGTGTCGATGAACGTAATGTGAGAGCCCACAAGAGAAGAAGAGGAGGGGAGTTCAGAGGGAGAGATGGAGCAGCAGATAGGGAGGAGAAGCAGGCAGAACTTACAGTGCACAGGAGTCAAAAAGCAGACTGCTAATGTATCTGGAACAAGTCATCCACCATGCACGGTCACATCTGGCGCTCCCAGGAAGCCGGCACATGGCTCCTCAGTGTGGGCTTTTTTTAACGTGTCCGCTGCTGACAATAGTGTTGCCATATGCAGCCTGTGCTGTCAACGCATAAGTCAAGGTAAGCCCAGCACTCACCTAGGGACGACCACCTTATGAAGACACCTGGCCTCCCATTACCTAGCCCAGTGGGAGCAACACTGTCAGAACCCACAAAGCCACACTCCCGGTGCTCCCCGTCCTGCCTCTTCTCCTTCTCCTCTCTCCTCCTAGTTGTCCTCCACTCCACCTTTCACCGTGCCATCGTCGGGTTCTTCTGGCAAAAGGCAGGCTTCCTTGCCCCAAATGTTGGAGCGAAAAAAGATGAGGAGGCCGGATAACCCTCATGCCCAACGGCTGACCGCTGGCTTGTCAAAACTGCTAGCCCGCCAACTAATGCCATATAAACTGGTGGACTCGGAGGCCTTTAGAAAATTTGTGGCCATTGGAACACTGCAATGGAAGGTCCACAGAAGTAAATATTTCTCCCAGAAGGGCATGCCAAAGCTATATGGCCACGTTCAGCAGCAAGAGAATATATCTCTGGTACACAGTGTCGGTCCCAAGATACATCTGACCACAGACACATGGTCTAGGAAACACGGGCAGGGAAGGTACATAACTTTTACTGCCCACTAGGGCAACCTTCTGACGGCTGTCAAGCATGCAACCCATGGCATCCGTGTAGATTTGGTAGTACCGACATGGATTGCATGCAGGCCTGCCTCTTCTTCTCCTCCTCCTACTCCATCCTCACACTCCTCCTCGGCTGACTCCTCCTTTTCCACTGCTATCGTCTCTTCCGCTGCGCCACCCAAGCTCACCAGAACCTACTTGACGTGCCAGGTGAGACCTTGCAATGCTGTGCTGCGTCTGTTGTGTCTGTAAGCCAAGTGCCACTCCGGTCCTGCACTCCTTTAGCTTTGTGGCCACAGGCCGATCAGTGGCTAACCCTGCTCAATTTGACAGTTGGTAAAGTGGTGTGCGACAATGGTGCCAATCTGCTGAGTGCACTGACACAGGCAAAATGACACCCATGCCGTGCATGGCACACCTCCTGAACTTAGTTGTGCAGCGATTCGTTGACAAATACCCCGGGGTCCAGGACATCTTGCGGCAGGCCAGGAAAATCACTGGCCATTTTAGAAGATCTTACACGGCCATGGCTCGCCTTGCTGACATTCAGCGGCGACACCATCTACCTATCAAACGTCTGATTTGTGACTGCTCGATGCAATGGAACCTTGTATATGCTTGATAGGCTGCTCCAGCAGAAATGTACAGTTAACAACTCAGAAGATATGTAGAAAAACGGCTCCAGAATCAACAAACGTCCTCTAAAACATCTCCTTTATTTTGGTATAAAATAGTACAGCAGACACATCCACCTTGTATACAGTGATTGTTGACGCGTTTCAGACACTACGTCCTTAGGAGGGATTAGGGCACACTTAAATTCATGCTCTCCATTATGACACTTTGTTACGACTAAGGACGTAGTGTCTGAAACGCGTCAACAATCACTGTATACAAGGTGGATGTGTCTGCTGTACTATTTTATACCAAAATAAAGGAGAAGTTTTAGAGGACGTTTATTGATTCTGGAGCCGTTTTTCTACATCTTCTGCGCTGCTTCAAACTGGGACACACCCAAGGCTTCAGGAGTCGGGAGTAATAAAAGACCAGGGAGGTGAGCTGGATAAAGTATGTGTGCAATACAGTTAACGACTACCTGTACGAACTAAGCAAAATCTGGAGTGCTCTCTAAATTGATGAATATATTCTTATTCCTTGCCGCGTGGTGGATGGGCCCGACACAAGTTTGATCAAAATGTGCGCTAAGAGCTTCCATTGATTCCAATAGTAGGTATAGTACCACTTGAATTTAGAATGATCCCATTTCTCAGCTTTACTGCTTATGTGTGTGCAGCCATTATTATTTTTTTATTTATTATGTTTGCCTTATGGATGTGCACCCTTGATTATGATTATGAATAAGAATATGCCAGTCTAAACTTTCTTGTAATACCACTCAGAACAAATCATGGTCCCTGTCTTTTAGGTAAATACAGCGGCATAAAAGGCCTTTTATGTCCGTTGAATGCCTAATTTTTGGGGCCTGTACAGGGGCGTAGCTAGAAATGCATGGGCCCCATAGCAAAAAAAAATTATGGGCCCCCCCCTCTGTGCCATCCACAGATCCCCCTCCCCTAAATAGTGCCATCCACAGATCCCTCTCCCCTAAATAGTGCCATCCACAGATCCCCCCTCCCCTAAATAGTGCCATCCACAGATCCCTCTCCCCTAAATAGTGCCATCCACAGATCCCTCTCCCCTAAATAGTGCCATCCACAGATCCCCCTCCCCTAAATAGTGCCATCCACAGAGCCCCCTCCCCAAAATAGTGCCATCCACAGATCCCTCTCCCCTAAATAGTGCCATCCACAGATCCCCCCTCCCCTAAATAGTGCCATACACAGATCCCCCCTCCCCTAAATAGTGCCATCCACAGATCCCCCTCCCCTAAATAGTGCCATCCACAGATCCCCCCTCCCCTAAATAGTGCCATCCACAGATCCCCCCTCCCCTAAATAGTGCCATCAACAGATCCCCCCTCCCCTAAATAGTGCCATACACAGATCCCCCTCCCCTAAACAGTGCCATCCACAGTATCAGGTGCCTCTCTCCCCCCCCCCCCATGTGCCAGTGTCGGGTGCCAACCCCCCCCCCCCCAGGTGCCAGTATCAGGTCAGGTGCCAACCCCCCTCCCCCATGTGCCAGTATCAAGTGCCCCCCGCGGCCCCCATGGCAGTAACAGTCGGGTATTAAAAAAAATAAAATAAACACTTCTACTTACCTCCATGTCAGCGATGCAATGCAGCCTCCTGTGTCCCGCCCTGTATGTCCATATATGGAGTCACTGCTTGTATTTCAGAAAAGGTTTCTGCTGGGATTCGAACCCACGACCTTCTGTATCAGAGGCAGAGCATCTAACCTCAAGACCATAAGAGATGCCTTGCTGCTGGCTGAAAAATTATGAGACTTCTACTGTTATAGCTGGCTAAGTGTACATCTATACACATGACAGCTGCTCATATATAGAGATATAGCAGAGCTGAGTGTGCTGGGATAGCTGTCATATAGAGATATAGCAGTGCTGGGTGTGTTGGGGCAGCTGTCATGTGTATAAGCCAGCTATAACAGTAGAAGTGTCAATTTTTTTCAATCAGTTGCAATGCTTCCTTTATGGCTGTGAGGGTTAATGCTTTGCCTCTGATACACTCATACATTCGAGGTTGTGGGTTCGAATCCCAGACACATCAGGAGACTTTAGAGCACATTAGCGAGAGGGCCTGAACATTAAGACAGCTGCTGTGAAGGGGCCCTGATGAACAGTAAAGACGTCGATATTTAACTAACTTGAAAATAAACTGTCGGGCCCCGAAGCAGCTGCTTCCCCGGTAGTTACGCCACCTCCTGGCTGCCTGTGTGTAGTGTCAATAAAAAAAAAATGAATGCGTCGGACGGGCCCCCTAGTGGCGTAGGGCCCCATAGCCACTGCTATGGTTGCTATGGCGATCCCTACGCCACTGGGCGTGTACTGGCTGACAGTTACATATTTATCCTGTGACCGCCTAATGTACCTCCAGCCACAGAATCCAAAGTTCTCAGGTGAATGCCTATTGCCTAATTTTTTATCTCTAGCCACATAATCACACCCTTGTCTCACTCCTCTGCCTCTGATTACGGTGGTGTATGAACCGCATTTACCAAAAGGACCTTCTAATGTAACAGGGTCATGTGACTGTGCCCCTCACCCCGTACTTTGCGCCCTTATACCAGTAGAAAATGATCCTTGGGAAGCACAGTCCTCATCTCTGACCACCAGGACCAGGTAGCGCTCTGTCAGTACATGGCGGCCTCCCATCTCTCCCACGCTGCTCCGCTGTGTACTGGTGCTTATTCTGACACTAGGGCTGGGTTTACATCCTATTTTTGCCATCCATTTAATGCATACCAAAAATGTATGCATTAACAGATGCCTCAGACTGATGGCGTACAGTGACGTCTGTTTACCATACAGTTCCATGGTAGAAAAAAGAAAAATACGTTAACGTATGCATTTTTTAAATAGACTCTGCAGGATACAAAAAAGGGAGTGCTGCACATTTATATACATCAAACTGATAGGAAATAAAAATTTTCTATCCAGCAGGGCACATTTTTGAGTTTCCCTTTAAGATGCATAAAAATGGCCCCTGATTAAAATACATATTTTTTGTGGGAATTTTTGCCAATGATCCCCCTCTGGTATATTACTGTCCATGTTATGGGACTATTTGTGTACTTCTAGTAAGTGTTTGCTGGCTGCAAATATGAGCTGAAGGTTTTTCAGGTTCGCCTGCCATTAAAGTGAATAGGGCCAGCCGCGAACTTGCGAACAGTTAATCGTGTTTGCGAACCGTCCCGGCCGATGTTCACCCATCACTATTGCTGACCCCTGCTCTACAGCGTAATATTCTAAAAAACAAATATATAGCAATATAGCGAATATTATGTAATAATTATGTAGTAAGTCAGTGATAATATCTGACACTGGAAAAGCTGGGTAATAACTGTCATGATCGGCGTGCCGATCACATACGTGACGCAAAGGGAGGGAAATGGGAAGGCCCTGTCCAAGGGAGAGGGAAAGGCTGGCACCTGACTCACCTTGAGGCTGGCACCTGACTGCCCTGACGTCCCTAGACGGGTTTCTCACCCGTACGCCGATCACGTGCCTAAACCCTGGCTTTCCCTGAGATGAGCCCTACGTAGTGAATAGGGCGGTGGGAACACTAGTCCGCACCACTAAAATTAAAGGGAAACACCAAGGAGAGGACAGACAATACAGACAAACATATAATCCCAGGTGGGCGACAACAGCGGACAACAAAAGCCCAACAGGGATCCGGAGGGTAACGCTCTGGAACAACAACCAGGAATCACAGCTACACAGCTCCAGTGGGTCAGTATAGAAGTTCAGGCAGGAAGCTCTATATCTGGCAACCAGAGAAGTGGGAGATGGGAATATAAGGAGGTTGGGATTGCTGGACAAGAAACAGCTGAGGAGGAGAAGCTATGGATCCCTGAGTGAGCCAAAAAGGATTGCAAGGCAAACCCAGAAAGCTACCATTAAGAAACAGCACTGTCTTTAGACATAGAGCACGCAGCCACCCGCTGCGACTTCCTGACCCCGGGTATAACGGAGTCAGACGTGGCTCTTGACACCCTCGTGACAATAACTCAGTGTAGATCGTGAGTTATTACCCAGCTTTCCCAGTGTCATATTTTATCACTGAGTTATTACCCAGCTTTCCCAGTGTCAGATATCATTCTAGTGTAGATCGAGAATATTCTAATCGCAATTTTTTATCACGAATTTTCCATGCAAAAGGCTACACTAATAAGCTTGTCATAAGACTCAGTCTAATATTCTTGTCAGAAGACTATTAAACCAACAGATGGCGCTATTGAGTTATGAACAGCGCCCTCTATTGGTTTCATAGTCTTCTGACAAGAATATTTGTCTTGTCATAAGACTGTGAAACCAATAGAGCAGTGGTTCTCAACCTTTCTAAAGCCGTGACCCCTTAATACAGTTCCTCATGTTGTGGTGACCCCCAACCATTACATTTTTTTCCTTGCTATGTCATAACTAATTTTGCTACTGTTATGAATTGTAATGTAAATATCTGATATGCAGGATGTATTTTTATTGCTACAAATTGAACATAATTAAAGCAGAGTAATTAATCACAAAGACATCCACAGATCCCCCTCCCCTAAACAGTGCCATCCACAGATCTCCCCCCTAAACAGTGCCATCCACAGATCTCCCCCCTAAACAGTGCCATCCACAGATCCCTCCTCCCCTAAACAGTGCCATCCACAGATCCCCCCCTCCCCTAAACAGTGCCATCCACAGATCTCCCCCCTCCCCTAAACAGTGCCATCCACAGATCCCCCCCCCTAAACAGTGCCATCCACAGATCCCCCCCCCCTAAACAGTGCCATCCACAGATCTCCCCCCTCCCCTAAACAGTGCCATCCACAGATCCCCCCTCCCCTAAACAGTGCCATCCACAGATCTCCCCCTAAACAGTGCCATCCACAGATCTCCCCCCTAAACAGTGCCATCCACAGATCTCCCCCCTAAACAGTGCCATCCACAGATCTCCCCCCTAAACAGTGCCATCCACAGATCTCCCCCCGAAACAGTGCCATCCACAGATCTCCCCCCTAAACAGTGCCATCCACAAATCCCCCCCTCCCCTAAACAGTGCCATGATGGAACTGTTTAGGGGAGGGGGATCTGTGGATGGCACTGTTTAGGGGGGGGATCTGTGGATGGCACTGTTTAGGGGAGGGGGGATCTGTGGATGGCACTGTAGGCGGATCTGTGGATGGCACTGCCATCCACAGATCCCCCTACAGTGCCATCCACAGATCTCCCTCCCCAACGCTCACAGCAGTATATTTATAAACTAATCAGTAACTACTTTAACTTTAATCATTGCTCATTGCTGAGCTCTTTACTTGGATTATAATTTATTTGGATATGGGATATCTTACTTTGTCTTAGCGCCGCCTAGTGGGAGGAGCTGGCGCGTGACGTCAATGAGTGAGCGCCGCCCCCCGCACTGCCTGCTATTACCAGAGCTAAGACAAAGTAAGATATCCCATATCCAAATAAATTATAATCCAAGTAAAGAGCTCAGCAATGAGCAATGATTAAAGTTAAAGTAGTTACTGATTAGTTTATAAATATACTGCTGTGAGCGGCGTGGCCCTGTATATTCTAACCCCCAGGCAAGCGTCCGTGTCACCATGGGAACGCCTGGGGGGTTAGAATATACCATCGGATTTGAGTTTTTACGATCTCACTGAGCTCGTAAAACTCAGATCCGATGGTATATTCTAACCCCCAGGCAAGCGTCCCCGTCACCATGGGAACGCCTGGGGGTTAGAATATACCATCGGATCTTCTGAGTTACTCAGCCGCAAAACAAGCACCGGCGGAAAGGGCCGATCGACCCCCAAAGGGGTCGCGACCCCTAGGTTGAGAACCGCTGCAATAGAGGGTAACATTCATCAGCTTCTTTAAGTTTTTTTCTGTATTATATAGAGCAGTTTCTTTTTATAGTTCACATTATTCTTTTTCCAAAATGCAGCACATCACTGGTTTATTCTTAGAGAATGCATTTCTCAGAATAGAAGCTGTGGCCATTTTATTATGTTAATTCTTCTTCCCGTCTGCTGCAATAACTTGTCGAAGTGTCTACTTTCCAAATATATTTTAAGATGTTGTCATCTTATCTATTGTATTGTTGGAAATGTAGAACTTAGTTATTTGAAAACATTTTTTTGTTCTTGTATAAATCCTGAATTTAATGTCTATTATCTATCAGTCCTTCATGAACCAAGACTCATGGGAAATTGCACTTCCATCAGAATTGCAGACTGTGGTCTGTAGTTACACCTATACTGTGTAGGTGCAGAAATAGAAATTTCTCCTTTTTATGCAAATGGGACAACAGATCATTAAAAATTAGATCAATATTAAAAAAAGACACAAAATATGGAAACATTTAAATTATAGATTTATAGAATTTTCAAAATTTTTATTCTGGTCTGGTTGAGTTGGCCAAGAAATTTTGATACAGGTACGATTCGATTCTACCGCAATGGAGAGTGCTGTAAATGCCTGGAAAAAAATCTCTTTCTATCTCTCACTCTATGAAATCAGCATCTTTTCAAAAATTTATCAATTCACTCATCCAGCGTCTGACTGGCCCACCAGAGTACAGGAGGATCCTCTGGTGGGCCCAGACTCTGATATCACAGTGGGCCTCAAAGGTTTGGTAGAAATGCACCGATTTGGAGCTAACTTTGACGCCAGTCACATGCTATACCACTAGAGTCTATTTCTTTGAATTTATTGATATCATATGGGTTTGAACCCAAGAATAATTTCCTTTGGTGGGCCTCAAGAACCTCAGTCCGACACTCTTTTCATCTCTAACTTAAACATAAGGAAACATATTTAGCCATTTCATGCTACAGAGAAGAGATAATAACCATTTGAATGTTGCATCAGCTTCCATTCAAAAAGGGTTGTTTTGCAGTATAGCCACTTTGCAACATTTTGCACCATGTTGCATTATTTGCAGATTGCTAATGTACTTTACTTTCACCAAAAAAAGGATACAGAGGAGCTACTGCAGGGAAATACAGGTAAGAGTATTAACCCCAAACCCCATATACATTTTTTATTTTAAGGTATATTATATGTCTTATACTTGAATGAGAAGATATATAAACGGAACTGCATCTTGTTCAGTTTTCTTGTATTAGAACAGGTACATCAAAACTGTAAATAGAGATGAGCGAATTGAATCCCACAAAGTGAAATTCCATCTGAATTTCAGGATAAATTCGATTCGCCTAGAATCAAAATTAACTCGTGCTTCGTGTCAGCAAATCAATTTATCCTGAAATAGTATAAAAAACAAAAAAATTACAACTTGCCTCCTCCATTTTCTCGCGACGGGCCACCAGCCTCCATCTTGCTTGAATATCTCGTTCGAAATCCCGTGCGGCACAAGATTACATCATCACGCCAGCCGGCGTGATGAAGTCATACGTCACCATGCCAGCTGGCAAGATGATGTAATCTCGCGCCGCATGGGATTTCGGCTGAGGTCTTCAAGCAAGATGGCGGCGGCCGGCATCGCGCGCAAATGGAGGCGGTAAGTTTGATGTAATTTTTTTTTATTGCTAATTTTTACACTGTTTTTAAACTCTGATGCCTGTATGAACGCGGCATCTGAGGGGGTACAATGACGGGGGTGGCGCTATCGCAGCTACCTCTCATTGTACCCACAACTTACAAAAAAATGCGCTTCGTCGCAAAGTAATTAGTCACAAAGCGAATTTCTTGGCGAAGCAGCCAAATCGAATTTTTAAGAAATTAGCTCATCTCTAACTGTAAACTATGTGAAGTTTTAATTTATTTGGATGGTCAAGTCTTTATGGGATGTTGGATTGTGACTGACTGTCACCTCCTAGTGTGTGGCATTTTGAAATCTGTGACTTGCCTTTTGTTTTCTTGAACCTCAGATTTAAAGCCCATTTCTACCTGCTGTAAAGTGTTGATAAGAAGACGCTAACAGATTTAATTGGTATTATTTATGGATATATGAGAACATCAGGACTGTCTCCATTATATCACTGGTTTTGCAGAAGCTAAGTAAGCAGTTACAACTGAAAAGTGTAGTGTGTATTTCAATGAGTGTAGCAGGAGCCCTGGTTACATCTATTTCAGACGTGGTAGAACAATCCCTTCCAAATATAAGGTGGGCAGAAATACTAAGAACGTGCCAAAATTAAAGTGTAACTGCCATTTCACTACCAGAAAATGAAATTCCTAACATATATGATGATGAAGGGAAGATATTCATGAAGCTTTATTTTTCTGTTAATTTTACCTTTCTGATGTCTGTATTCAGCCCTTAGCAATCCTATTTCCCTGTGCCTCTATTTTAGCATCTCCCTAAAATGGCCTCTGCTGCAATTCCTGTGGTGATGTTTGCCTTGTCCTTGAGGCAATCCTGTATTTCCCTCACTTCCCATAACCCCTTGCTCTCCTTACATGAACTAGCAGGAACAATCAGAATGCAGATAACCTCCCCCACTACCCCAGAGCAGTGTGTATCCTCTCACATACAGCTAACCAGAGACAGACAAGACCAATCAGAATGCAGATAACCTCCCCCACTACCCCAGAGCAGTGTGTATCATCTCACATACAGCTAACCAGAGACAGACAAGACCAATCAGAATGCAGATAACCTCCCCCACTACCCCAGAGCAATGTGTATCCTCTCACATACAGCTAACCAGAGACAGACAAGACCAATCAGAATGCAGATAATCTCCCCAACTACCCCAGAGCAGTGTGTATCCTCTCACATACAGCTAACCAGAGACAAGCCCTGCAATTACATGAAATCAGTAAGAATTTGTTTTAGTCTCTTAATAGTCACATTAAAAGGTTTTTTATGAACCATTTTGGGGTATATACAGTGTATTAAATAACTTTTATTAATTTCTTTTTAAGAAGAAAGATAAAAAACCTGCAATTTTTACAATGTTTTGTGGAATTTCTTACGGTGTTCACCGTGTGGTAAAAATAACGTAATTTTATTATGTGGGTCACTACACTGATAATAATGTCACATTTCTACATATTTGTTTTACTATATTTCTCTCCTCCTGTCAGCTCTGCAGCTGCTCTATCTCCTCCTCTACACTGACAGGGGGGGCTGGTTTGGCTGCTCATATCTCTGGTTTGTATTGTGTTGTATTGTTTTAAAGCTGACATTCCAAGCTTTCAGGCAATACCAGAATGACAACAATCTGTTCAGTACAGGGGAAGATATCACTGATAGAAATCGGGATGCAGTGAATGCAGATGAAAGTGAAAGTAAAAGCAGGTTTTATCTGCGATTATTCCCAACTTGATTTCAAACTGTGATTTCTCCTCTGTTGCTTGGCCTTTAGCTGTCATTCTGGTCTTGTAAGACCAGTTGCATATTTCTAGCTGCTACCATTCAGGAGATATCACCCCCCTCCACTTTTTGCCAGAGCCCAGGCACTGAGGGCTGGGCTCCTCCTTCGCAGTGCTCTCCCCGTCTCTTGTTCATATCAGAGAGGAGACGGCTGCACATGACATCCCTGTGAGAAGAGGCTGCTCAATGTGAAAGTGACACACATTTCTGGATCATGTGATATTTTTATAGAGCCAGTCGATACGGACACGGCGATACCTAATATGTCTACTTTTCTTTTTTTTTTTTCTATTTTTTACAAAAAAAATTTAATAAATTCTGAGTAAAGGACGCTTTAATTTTTTTTTGCTTAACTTTTTTTGTGTAAAACTTTTTCTTACTTTTTTTTTACTTTATTTTTTGCCCCACTCTGGGACTTCAACTTTTGGGGATCTGATACCCTCTGCAATGCATTACAATGCATATGTATTGCAATGCATTGGCTGTAAGTGTATTACACACTAGTGATGAGCGGCAAGGGCTATATTCGAATTCGCGATATTTCACAAATATTTTGTAGAATATATTCGCGAATTGGAGATTATTTTATTGAATGCAAAAATCGGCAATGTAAAAATTGCATAATGGGAATTCGTAACGTGAAATACAGGTGTGGGTCACTTTGAATTATTCTAAATATTCGCAAATTCTCGAAGTGGCAATATTCACGATAAAAATTTGCTATTCGAATATTCGTGCTCAACACTATTATACACAGAGGGCTGGATCTCACATTCTTACAGGAAAGGCAGCCACGATGCCTATGGAAGAATACAGGCTGCCATCTGGTCCCCGTCCCTGCTGCGCGGGGACCCAATGGAGATGGAAGCAGACAAGGACATCGCACGTGCTGTGGTCAACGCTAACCGTGGCATTGCGAGGGTTAATGCGTCAGCATCTGTGTTTACACTGATGCTGCCGCATACAGCAGGGGTTCAGCTGTCAGTGATTGCTGGACCCCTGCTGCCGATCGCCCGATCAGCACGCCATAGCTGTAAGGCGCTGGGCTTTAACCTCCTCAGGACCGCCGTACGCAGGATTGCGTCTTTGCGGCGGCCCTGCTCTTCTGGGTGGACGCGCCGGCGCGTCCTCTCGCGAGACGCGAGATTTCCTGTGAACGCGCGCACACAGGCGCGCGCGTTCACAAGAACGGAAGGTAAGAGAGTGGATCTCCAGCCTGCCAGCGGCGATCGTTCGCTGGCAGGCTGGAGATGTGATTTTTTTAACCCCTAACAGGTATATTAGACGCTGTTTTGATAACAGCGTCTAATATACCTGCTACCTGGTCCTCTGGTGGTCCCCTTTGTTTGGATCAACCACCAGAGGACACAGGTAGCTCAGTAATATGTTGCACCAAGCACCACTACACTACACCCCCCTCTGTCACTTATTAACCCCTTGATCACCCTTGATCACCCCTGATCACCCCATATAGACTCCCTGATCACCCCCCTGTCATTGATTACCCCCCTGTCATTGATCACACCCCTGTAAAGCTCCATTCAGATGTCCGCATGATTTTTACGGATCCACTGATAGATGGATCGGATCCGCAAAACACATACGGACGTCTGAATGGAGCCTTACAGGGGCGTGATCAATGACTGTGGTGATCACCCCATATAGACTCCCTGATCACCCCCCTGTCATTGATCACCCCCCCTGTCATTGATCACCCCCCCTGTCATTGATCACCCCCCCTGTCAGGCTGCATTCAGATGTCCGTATGATTTTTACGGATCCACGGATACATGGATCGGATCCGCAAAACACATACGGACATCTGAATGGAGCCTTACAGGGGGGTGATCAATAACAGGGGGGTGATCAATGACAGGGGGGTGATCACCCCATATAGACTCTCTGATCACCCCCCTGTCATTGATCACCCCCTGTAAGGCTCCATTCAGACATTTTTTTGGCCCACGTTAGCGGAAATTTTTTTTTTTTTTTCTTACAAAGTCTCATATTCCACTAACTTGTGTCAAAAAATAAAATCTCACATGAACTCACCATACCCCTCACGGAATCCAAATGTGTAAATTTTTTTAGACATTTATATTCCAGACTTCTTCTCACGCTTTAGGGCCCCTAGAATGCCAGGGCAGTATAAATGCCCCACATGTGACCCCATTTCGGAAAGAAGACACCCCAAGGTATTCCGTGAGGGGCATATTGAGTCCATGAAAGATTGAAATTTTTGTCCCAAGTTAGCGGAAAGGGAGACTTTGTGAGAAAAAAAAATATATATCAATTTCTGCTAACTTGTGCCAAAAAAAAAAAAATTTCTATGAACTCGCCATGTCCCTCATTGAATACCTTGGGGTGTCTTCTTTCCAAAATGGGGTCACATGTGGGGTATTTATACTGCCCTGGCATTCTAGGGGTCCTAAAGCGTGAGAAGAAGTCTGGGATCCAAATATCTAAAAATGCCCTCCTAAAATGAATGTGGGCCCCTTTGCACATCTAGGCTGCAAAAAAGTGTCACACATGTGGTATCGCCGTATTCAGGAGAAGTTGGGCAATGTGTTTTGGGGTGTCATTTTACATATACCCATGCTGGGTGAGAGAAATATCTTGGTCAAATGCCAACTTTGTATAAAAAAATGGGAAAAGTTGTCTTTTGCCGAGATATTTCTTTCACCCAGCATGGGTATATGTAAAAAGACACCCCAAAACACATTGCCCAACTTCTCCTGAATACGGCGATACCACATGTGTGACACTTTTTTGCAGCCTAGGTGGGCAAAGGGGACCACATTCCAAAGAGCACCTTTAGGATTTCACAGGTCATTTACCTACTTACCACACATTAGGGCCCCTGGAAAATGCCAGGGCAGTATAACTACCTCACAAGTGACCCTATTTTGGAAAGAAGACACCCTAAGGTATTCCGTGAGGGGCATGGCGAGTTCCTAGAATTTTATATTTTTTGTCACAAGTTAGTGGAAAATGATGATTTTTTTATTTTTATTTTTTTCCCTTACAAAGTCTCATATTCCACTAACTTGTGACAAAAAATAAAAACTTCCATGAACTCACTATGCCCATCACGAAATACCTTGGGGTGTCTTCTTTCCAAAATGGGGTCACTTGTGGGGTAGTTATACTGCTCTGGCATTCTAGGGGCCCAAATGTGTGGTAAGAAGTTTGAAATCAAAATGTGTAAAAAATGACCAGAGAAATCCGAAAGGTGCTTTTTGGAATGTGGGCCCCTTTGCCCACCTAGGCTGCAAAAAAGTGTCACACATGTGGTATCTCCGTATTCAGGAGAAGTTGGGGAATGTGTTTTGGGGTGTCATTTTACATATACCCATGCTGGGTGAGAGAAATATCTTGGCAAAAGACAACTTTTCCCATTTTTTTTATACAAAGTTGGCATTTGACCAAGATATTTCTCTCACCCAGCATGGGTATATGTAAAATGACACCCCAAAACACATTCCCCAACTTCTCCTGAATACGGAGATACCACATGTGTGACACTTTTTTGCAGCCTAGGTGGGCAAAGGGGCCCACATTCCAAAGAGCACCTTTCGGATTTCACCGGCCATTTATTACAGAATTTGATTTCAAACTCCTTACCACACATTTGGGCCCCTAGAATGCCAGGGCAGTATAACTACCCCACAAGTGACCCCATTTTGGAAAGAAGACACCCCAAGGTATTCGCTGATGGGCATAGTGAGTTCATGGAAGTTTTTATTTTTTGTCACAAGTTAGTGGAATATGAGACTTTGTAAGAAAAAAAAAAAAAAAAATCATCATTTTCCGCTAACTTGTGACAAAAAATAAAAAGTTCTATGAACTCACTATGCCCATCAGCGAATACCTTAGGGTGTCTACTTTCCGAAATGGGGTCATTTGTGGGGTGTTTGTACTGTCTGGGCATTGTAGAACCTCAGGAAACATGACAGGTGCTCAGAAAGTCAGAGCTGCTTCAAAAAGCGGAAATTCACATTTTTGTACCATAGTTTGTAAACGCTATAACTTTTACCCAAACCATTTTTTTTTTACCCAAACATTTTTTTTTATCAAAGACATGTAGAACAATAAATTTAGAGCAAAATTTATATATGGATCTCGTTTTTTTTTGCAAAATTTTACAACTGAAAGTGAAAAATGTCATTTTTTTGCAAAAAAATCGTTAAATTTCGATTAATAACAAAAAAAGTAAAAATGTCAGCAGCAATGAAATACCACCAAATGAAAGCTCTATTAGTGAGAAGAAAAGGAGGTAAAATTAATTTGGGTGGTAAGTTGCATGACCGAGCAATAAACGGTGAAAGTAGTGTAGTGCAGAAGTGTAAAAAGTGGCCTGGTCTTTCAGGGTGTTTAAGCACTGGGGGCTGAGGTGGTTAAGACACACTTCCCAGCACCATACATATACGGCGTTGGTATTGTACGGGTTAAATGGTCAGTTATAATAAGTAAAACGGTATTGATTTCACATTTATTGCTCTGCTGATGACCAATAGGTCAACATTTCTAACAGATTAAAATGTAATGTACAGTAAGTCCCAAAAATTCTATTTGAGGAGCCACTGCCCCTCCTGATCAATGTTACTTAGGGTCCATGTGCACTGGCAAGGTGTCTCTATGCTCCTTTAGTCCAGAGCTGTACAAGCCCACTGGTACTGTATAGAGATGGCCTTGCAGTTCGCCCGGCGGTCGTTTCGCTGCGAACTTTGCGTGTTCGCAATTCGCCGAACATGCGAACATATGGAGATATTCGCGCCCGCCATATTCTTTTACATTGTGAAGAACTTTGACCCATGACACATCCATCAAGTGGGACAGGACAGCCAATTGAGACGTTTCAGCACATGGACATACCCCCTACCATATAAATAAACCTGATCTGGCCGCCATTTTACATTCAGTGTTTTGCCAGTGTAGGGAGAGGATGCTGTATGGAGAAAGGACAGACTGTTAGGGACAACAAACGCTAGCTAATAGGGCCACAAAAGTCCTTTTAAGGACTGGTATAGATGTGCTATCGATAGGTGTGATACACAGAGGGGTGCGATATACTTATAATATACTTTTATAATGAGTCAAAAACACATAGATCTATATAGTGATCACCTGGAAGCCAGGGGCCTAGGGGCTAGGGGCTTACTAGGGCCATTTTTATATAGGGTAAGATTCCGGACGGGTCGCTCTTATCAGCGCGGGTGGTCTGTGGTTAGGCTATCAGGGCCAGAATAGCACCCCCCTGTAGGGCAATATCAGGCACAGTTCTTTGCCCACCCTGTCCTTCAATACCACATTATTATCTAGCCCAGGGATGGATTTTTTTTGCTTTCCCTCTGGGATTCATGGATGTGCACTGGAACCCCCCGGATTGTGGTAGGACATATGGTTTCTGATTTGGTGCTGCCGAGCACTCGATTTAGTGCTGCCGAGCACTTGTTATTGCCTACCACATCTATGCTTTTTGCTTAACTTTAATAATTTTATTTATTTTCAGTTTGAGGGATATCTTTTCCATTCACACGTCCGCAAAATGGGTCTGCATCCGTTCCGCAACTTTTCGGAACGGGTGCAGACCCATTCATTTTCAATGGGGCCGGAATGTGCTGTCCACATCTGCACTTACGTGTGAATGGACCCTCGTAGTAACATTATTAAAGGTTATGTTTTGTCTTTATGTATATTCTAATGGATTGCCTTCCTTGTGCAATGTTATAATATACTTTCTATGTTAGAAAGTATATTATAGTGCATTTGTATTGTGCGGTTCTGCTGCGATACTGCAGGTATATAGAGGGACAAGCATTATTGGAACAAATAATTTCTACTGGTATGATATACCAGTCGCCCCCCAAAAAAACTGATTGAAGCGGGGTGTTATATACTAATATACTTTCTTTATAGTGCATTTGGGTACTGTATAGTGCATTTGCGCATGCGCGTACGCGAAAATTATATTGCCGATATTTTGCATTGAAAAAAATTATGAATGGAGTTCGCAAATTCGAATAATACATCTGGTATGTCACTGTCCATGTTGTGGGACTATTTGTGCACTTCTAGTAATTATTTCTTGGCTGCAAATATGAGCTGAAGGTTTTTCAGGTTCGCCTGCCATTAAAATGAATGGGACCCTCTGCGAAACTTGCATTTCGCGAACATTTAATTGTGTTCACGGGATCGCGTTTGCGAACCGTCCCGGCAGATGTTTGTCCATCACTAGTACTGTACATGCCAAGTATATTTTCTCAGATTTATATGTAATCAGATAAAAAATTTAGTTTGCCTCTGTTTGACATTGGAGACATACAGTACAGAGGCACAACAGATAGCATAGGACTCATGCACCTCATTCTTTGTACAAACCAGAGCTGTAATACGACCCTGTCCATACTCCCACAGGGGTCATCATTAGCAACCAAGGGCTAAATGTGTAATATTGTGCATGTGCAGTATACAAAATAAAGGCCCCTGTCAGACTGACTGGTCAAGAGTAGAACACAAGGTTGCTTCTAAAGTGTCATGGATATATAATCTATCTATCTGTTTGTCCGTCCATTTAATAAATATATATACATGTATGTATATATATATTCATATGCATGTACTTACTCTCAGTAAAGTTTTTGATGAATATATCTGAAGCATTATTTTGACTGGACCTTCTCCACTTTACAGCAGTTGGAGAGCATTTCATTTCCATTGATTTTATTGAGACAAATGTAATGAATTATTTATTACGCTTTTTGTAGGTAGAAAGCAACAAAGGCTTGTTGTTATTGAGTAAAAGTCGATTTCAGAAAATGCTGACGTGTGTCAAAAATCTCATGAAAAATAAGAAAACATAGAATTGATTTTCAGACATTCTTTCTATCATTTAAGATCAATTCAGAAGATCTTCTCAGAAAATGCAATAACAGTAGACATTATCTCCTCAATGTAATATGAATGCATTATTTTCTATTTTCACTGCAATATTTGTCATTTGTTAGATTAGCATTACAACTTTCTGTTTACTTTATTCATTATTTCACCAGAAAATTGGATGGTTCAGAGGTTTTATGGAGATAATTTCTTAGTAAATAATAAAATTTAATTGGTACAAATGCAAATACACAGTTATCTAGGTTACAGATCAGCATCAGATGATGACCCTTTACTTTGGACTCGCCCTGTCTAGATGTGTATCCATACAATCCTGTATTGTAATGCTTACAACCTACTGTATGTCATACTTTTCCATTGTGTGTCGGCAGCAGTTATGAATACTTTGAATTTATTATAGTGCATATCAAAGGTTTTGATTGGTGAGTGTCTTAGTGCTGATCCACCCACTGATCGCTAGAACGAGGAGAAAGAAGCGCTCACATAGCATGCTCTCTCTCCTTGTTGCGAGACAGAATCAAGATGGAGCACCTCTCTCTCTCTTTATTCTAGCGATCGGTAGGCGTCTCAGCATTTGATCAGAACCTTTGTTATGTCACTGTGATACAGTATATCAAAGGTGTTTTCAACATGCAGTGACACTTAAAGTACCCACATTTAACTTATAGTATATATCTAAAATCACTTACAGGAAATCTCATCTGGATAAGGGGGTGTCTTCTCCAAGAAGTTTTCTTTTGGAGAGATTTCACTGTATAAGTATTTGGTTGACATCTACATTGTATGTCATTTTTCCTTTTGCTTTTATATGCCAAGATAATTGTTGGGTTGCGATTAAAAAAAGGGAATATTGAAAAAGTTTTCCCTTTTAATAAACAGGAATTAACACTACAATTTGACATTTGCAGTAGGATGCATTAAAAATTGATGTGTGAACCTACACTTGGGCCTCATCACATGGCAGAGTCTGGGTGTCGTGACATGAAGTCTCGCATGGCTCAATACTATGGAGCCTTAGGCCCCTTTCACACGGGCGTTGCGGGAAAAGGTGTGGGTGCTTTGCAGTAACAGTCGCGATTTTTCCGCGCAAGTGCAAAACATTGTAATGCATTTTGCACACGCGTGAGAAAAATCACGCATGTTTGGTACCCAAACCCGAACTTCTTCACAGAAGTTCAGGCTTGGGATCGGTGTTCTGTAGATTGTATTATTTTCCCTTATAACATGGTTATAAGGGAAAATAATATCATTCTGAATACAGAATGCATAGTAAAATAGGGCTGGAGGGGTTAAAAAAAAATTAAAAAATGTTTTACTCATCTTAATCCACTTGTTCGCGCAGCCGGCATCTCTTCTGTCTTTAACTGTGAGCAATAGGACCTTTGATGTCACTGCGTTCATCACATGGTCCATCACCATGGTGATGGACCATGTGATGAGCGCAGTAACATCATCAAAGGTCCTATTGCTCACAGTTAAAGACAGAAGAGATGCCGGCTGCGCGAACAAGTGGATTAAGATGAGTAAAACATTTTTTAATTTTTTTTTTAACCCCTCCAGCCCTATTTTACTTAGCATTCTGAATACAGAATGCTATTATTTTCCCTTATAACCATGTTATAAGGGGAAATAATAATGATCGGGTCCCCATCCCGATCGTCACCTAGCAACCGTGCGTGAAAATCGCACCGCATCCGCACTTGCTTGCGGATGCTTGCGATTTTCACGCAACCCCATTCATCTCTATGGGGCATGTGTTACATGAAAAACGCACAAAGAGGAGCATGCTGCGACTTTCACGCAACGCACAAGTAATGCGTGAAAATCACCGCTCGTGTGCACAGCCCCATAGAAATGAATGGGTCATGATACAGTGCGGGTGCTGTGCGTTCAACTCACGCATCGCATCCGCGCGGAATACTCGCCGTGTGAAAGGGGCCTTAGAGGTGTCCATGAACTGCTGTACGATGCTCTGTATCATACCATCTGTACCGGAGCTGATCTCTCTTAGATGCAATACCTCTAAAGAAGAATATTTCTGTAATGCGACATCCGATAGAGCATGCCACTGTGGTTTGTGTTGGATTTGTGAGAAATCGGACAGAAAACAACCTCTGTATACTTTTATATGAATTCTGAGACACACAGATATACAGTAACAGCCTCAAGCACATCTATTTTGGCATCAAGTTCGCCAAAGATGTAAAAATCATAGGTAACTATCCAACCACAAATAGCAATTATCCTTATATTATTATATCTAGGTTAGTGATTGATTTGCTTCAGCTGTCGCATTCGTTTGAACATTTATAGAATTTTAAGAATTTCCTAGCACAATGACCCAGTGATAGCCTGGACTAATAGCACCATGGTTTATGAAAACTAAAAGCTGTAAGAAGATATAGGGAAGACTGGAGCCCATGGGTTTCATCCCCAAACATTCTGACCTAATTACCATACCCCGACTGTACCTGCTCCTTGCCACTTATTTCCAAACTGCTCCAGATGAAAATGGATAGGCAGGAAAATAGTAAAAAATAAAACTCCTTAACCAGGCTTTAATATACCATGACAATGTTTACCAGACTACTATACAAACTATTTGCCTGTCACTCCCTATGTCACTTTGGCATTCATTTCACTATGGCATCCTTGAGGTCTGCATGCAAACTCCGTCAGGGACATTTATGAAACCTTTCATGCCACTAGTGTGGCGTAAAAAAAAGCAGCAAACTATGGAGCACACCATGTTTGCAACTTAATTTGCAACATTTAACTTTTCTTGCCACTTTTCAAAAGGGACAAGAAAAGTCTGAGGATTTTGAGGGGGTGAGCCCGACAGATTTACTAGCATTTACATCAGAAACTGGAATATACTGTATGATAGTTTATATCTACTCCAGCTCATAACTGGTATAGATTTGAGTGTCGGCAGCACAAACTGCCTAGAAAGGCACCCAAAGTATTAAGAGGCCTGTGCCATTTAACAAATTTGGTGCATTTTGCTTGACGGATTTTATACTAAGATTGATGTTTCCCTAAGGAAAGGGAAGTTCAAACGACCTTATAAAACTCACATGCAAGATTGCAACTTTTTTCCCATGCTGAAACTGTGAATCACGGGCAAGCTGTTGTGAAGCAGCCTTCTCTCATAACTCTACATTGTCATATTGCACAGTACACCATCTGTAAGTTCTTTTGTTTCTGAATTTCTACTTACTTTTATCTGTAAAATATATCAAAAACGGCTTTAAATATGCAATTTCTCTAGGACGTTATTGTCTATTGTAGCTGAATGTTAAATCCATATAAAACAATACAAGTAAACCATGTTTGCTAGGATGGGCAGAATATTCAGTGGAGAAAACTGGTGATATTGTGGCAAATATAGTGGACCAGATTTATTAATCCTGTAGATACCGTAAGCTCAAACAGGTGTGTCAACTGTATGCTTAGACTTTGGTCTAGTTCTAAGGGGATTATCCTGGCAGTCTCCTGGTTTTCACCCTTTAAACTACTATACAGGGATCTGACCTTTACTGCAGGGGAACCACCAGGTTGCTACTTCTTGGAATAGTCCTGGTGTGGTTGGCTGCTTAACTACAGGGGTCAGAGATACTAGTGCAAAGTACCATGGTATCAGGCAATACTCATAGTCAGAAAGCAGGCAGAGGTCACGACAGGCAGAGTTCATGCAAATACATGACATCAATCCAAGGTCAGGGCAGGCACCAAAGGGTCAATATGGTAAACAGGCAGAGATCAGCTCAGGTAGCAAAGGATCAGAATTGATAGGCACAGTTTAGTACAACAGACAGGAACAGCACACCTTCACTTGGAACAACCAAAAGCTCAGGCACCCTCCGACTGAGGAAGAATATCCTGAAGACAGGATATTCCACATAGACTGGGGAACAATTAGGGCATGCGTGCACTGGCCCTTTAAGAGCCAGGAAGTATGTGCACCCCAATGGAGGCAATACAGACTAGGCAGCAAAGACTCCAGTGGCCAAGTCTGCTGTGAGTGAGGACAAGGAGGGACAGTAGGTCTGGGCCACTGGACAGGATGGGAGGAATGAGTAAGGCAGCAACCATGCCCTCCTGGAAGAGCGGAACAGTGGTGAGTAAGGGCTGCCGTACTAAAACAATTATTGGTGAGCTTACTTTGAGACAGAGTTTTACACAAGAATTGTGTAGCAATTTTGGTGCTAAATGGTAGGCCATACCTTTTTCAAACAAAGCCCCTCACCTTTTCATCCAGGTCAGAAAATGTAGTTGCATCAAATTGCATCACGTCAGACACATTGTAGGCACAGTTACAATAGTAAATCTAGACCAATATTTTTTATGTATTGCTCTTTCTTGACAAGGCCAATAACAAAGTATATGAGAACAATCGTGGGAATCTTTACAGTAGCTAGTGTTGGAAATGATCTATAATAGTCATGAGAATGCAGCTTTAAGAGGAACCTTGTGGAATTGAGGTATTATTTATTTAAAAGCAAATACATTGTACTTCTATTCATAAGGGAAGCCATGATGAATTGACAAATCAGACCTCATTGACTTATAGTGGAATCCGCTGGTTTTCCGTCAAAGGTTCCTCATGTTGAAAAGAAGAATAGCACTGCATGCCGTGTATTCTTTTTTTCTTTTCCGCATAGCATCATGCACCTTGCTAATATTTTCCTGATGTTTTTGAGCATCAAAAAATATAATCTCAAATGTCCATTCTTGCCATTATAATTTTAACAACAAGAATACATAATAGTAACGTTAATAAATACAATGAAGATTTATACATTTTCTATGAAGATTGACTTACCACCTGAATTCTTTAGAAAAAGAAAATCAAAGCAATATTCCAAATTACAAATTTACACAGAAAAGGCACTGATTTCAATATGCTAAACAAGAAAGTCTTAGTTTTCCTGGTCAATAGGTTATAAAACAACACTTGTCACGAACAAGCTAAATACAGCCAAGGGTCAATAAATTGTTATTTTTATAAGGGCAAGAACAGGTCAGATGGGGGAGTTACCAACATGTGAAATGAATAGAGGAGCTTCAGGAGCGTTTAAAGGGATTCTGTCACCAGGTTTTGGGCTATAGAGATACGAACATGCACGGCTGATCGCCGCTAGCATGTCCGCAATATATCTGTCCTATAGGGCTGTGTGCTTTTAATTTCTTTAAAAAAGGATTTTATAGATATGTAAATTAGTCTTAAATGTGTCCAAGGGGCTTTACTAACCTTCCTGGAGCCCAGCCGTGCCCAGCCTCGCCCGCCTGTGAAGGAGCCCAGCACCGCCTATGTCTTCCGAATCTCCTCCTTTCATCACCGATAGATTGCCGTAATCTCGCGATGCGCGAGAAATTAAAAGCACACAGCCCTAAAGGACAGATATATTGCGGACATGCTAGCGGCGATCTAGCCGTGCATGTCCGTATCTCTATAGCCCAAAACCTGGTGACAGAATCCCTTTAAGATTGCAAGTACTACTAAGGGTATGGCCACACGGTCAGATTTCTGCATGCGATTTTGGAAGCCAAAATCAGAAGTGGATCATAAAAGGAGAGAAAGTATACAAGACAGCAATTACTTCTCCTCTTTTTTTAATTCATCCCTGGTTTTGGTTTCCAAAACCTCATGTAGAAACCTGACAGTGCGGTTGTACTCTTAGGCTGCCTGTTTTCAATGTGGCCCAGCAGCAGGATCTGCATGTGAATCACCACTTATAGCCAGCCCGCACCTCTACTTCCCAGCAGGCACCTATACAGGTTATTTATTTCAAGCTCAAACCCAGGTGCAGCCGGCAGTTAGTGGTGATCCACATGTAGATCTTGCTGCTGGGCAGTATCATGTATGAACAGCCATAAATCATAGCTCTGAAATGCTAATTAACGCCAAATTTCATTTAAAAAAAAACAAGACATAAAATATCTCATTTCTTCACTTACTATGTGTTGAAATCTCAGGGGTCAAGAAGGTGAGATACAGTTTTCTGTTGCTGACCATTCACATTGGAGAGTTGCGGCTTTCACTAAATACCCAAATGGCAGTTCTGTATATATCAGTAAACGTCAAAGATTAACTGCTAAATGATGCACACCAACTTATTTATTTTATACCATTTTCATTTTTTATTTTATTTTTGATGCTCATTATTTCTCCAGTGTATGTTTTTTAAATATAGCTCTGGGTTTGAGTTGTTTTCACCTCTTTGTGTAACAGCTTGTGGAGAATATGACCTATGCTGTTACTGACAACATACGATATTGCAAGACCTTGTTTCCCTTAGTAACAGTAATAAAAAAAGAGTTTGTCTGAGGCAATTAAATAGGAGCTATTATGTCATCAGTTGGACGCCTGAGTTTACTCAGACCATCTCGGAGTGCGCGTGTAATAGAATAAAAATTGCAACTATTCTCTTCAGTTCAAGACGCAACATCAAGTTCATTGCATTTCAAAAAGAGTGTGAGAGAAACAGTTATTGAGAAGGATGGCTCGGCACAATTCATGGCATCAATATTCCTCCGTTAATAATTCCTTGTTTTGTTCAGTGAATACAGTGCTAGGATTTATATATTCTGCTTCTGGTAATAGGGCACATGGCTAAGCAACAGCTATGCATTGGTTAGAAAACTGGCACACTTCAATATTCACATATTCCATAGTAAATTTAACCCCTTAAGGCCTCTTTCACACGGGCATCCCGGATGTGCTCCGGATGCGTCGCGTGTGCATTGCGGGAAACCCGCTCGAGTGCGCGCGCAATTTCAGTCAGTTTTGACTGCAATTGCGTTGTTCAGTTTTTATCGCGCGGGTGCAATGCGTTTTGCATGCGTGTGATAAAAAACTGAATGTGGTACCCAGACCCGAACCCGGACTTCTTCACTAAAGTTAGGGCTGACATCACCGCGCTCACCACGTGGTGAGAGTGATTACGTCATCAAAGGTCCTTTTGCAGGTCCTGAAACAAGAGGATGAGGTGAGTTAATTTATTTTAGTTTTTTTAACCCCTCAAGCCACATTTTAGTAAGCATTCTGTATTAAGAATGCTATTATTTTCCCTTATAACCATGTTATGAGGGAAAATAATACAGTGATTACACTTTAATGGGGTTGCTCATCCCTATCATCTCCTAGCAACCATGCGTGAAAATCGCACCGCATCTGCACTTGCTTGCGGATGCTTGCGATTTTCACACAGTCACATTCATTTCTATGGGGCCTGCTTTGCGTGAAAAACGCAGAATATAGAACATGCTGCGATTTTCACGCAATGCACAAGTGATGCGTGAAAATCACCGCTCAGGTGCACAGCCCCATTGAAGTGAATGGGTCCTGATTCAGTGCGGGTACAATGCGTTCACCTCACGCATCGCATCCGCGTGGAATACTCGCCCGTGTGAAAGGGGCCTTAAAGATGCCGACTGCTTTACAACGCAGACACCCAGAGGCATTGTCCATCATCTGCGATAATGACGATCACCGATCGCTAGAATTGTGACCACTGTATTTAAGCAGTGAAGTCCTGGAAATGCTACTCTCTGAGGGCTGAGATCGAGAGACCCATTAAGTTGCTATGACTCAGTCCCTCTGAAGGCTCCAAGGTTTAGCGAAGTTCAGGGTTGGGCTCCATATTATTATTTTATTATTATTTTATGCACTTATATAGCGCTACTATATTCCGCAGCACTTTACAGACGTTAGCATCCAGCTGTTCCTAATGGGGCTTACAATCTAATAGAATTTCCTATAGTCTGCAATGTTAAATCATTGCAGTCTATAGGAGAAATGATAAGAGGCTTGCATGTTAATGTCCCCTAGGAGGACATAAAATAAGTGTAAAAAAAAAAGTCAAAAATAAAAAAATATAAATATATATATTAGAAAAAAAATAATAAACAATAAAAAAATATTGGCACCATTGTATCCCAAAATGCCCAAGTAATGTATAATTTATTTTATTATCCCTTATAGTGAACACTATAACGGAAAAAATCTAAATCGCCTTTTTTATATTGATTCACTCACGTCCCCAAAATTTTTTTTGGAATAAAAGGTGATCAAAACATCATACACACTTCAAAATCAATGACAACTACAGATCACTTTGTAAAAAATGAGCCACCACACAGCTCCATATACCTATATAAAAAAAAGCTATGGGGGTCAGAATATGGTAATGGCAATAAAAAATTTGAATTTTTTTTAAAGTATTAAAACACAAGAAAAAATATATAAATGTGATATCACTGTAATCATACTGACCTGGAGGGTGAAGATAACAGGTCATTTTTGCCACTTAGGGAATGTTGTGAAAACGAAACCCATAAAATTATGGCGGAATTGCATTTTTTTTTTCAATTCCACCCCATTTGGAATTAGTTTTTTTAGCTTCCCACTACATTGTAGTCCAAACTAAATGGTGCCATTGGAAAATAAAAAACACTCGTACTGCTACGGCAACAGAAAATTTTCAAGAAGTTGAGGCCCTAGGAAGGCATGGAGTCAAAAACAAAAATAAAAATTGGTCCTTAAGTGGTTAAATTTAGTTTTCTATAGGTCTTCAAAACCGTATCTGTATCTATTAAATGTGCCAACATCTAATTTTAATAAACATGTAACCTCCATGACGGTGAGACATGCTTATATTACACTTATGCAGCATACAATATAAAAGCCCTGAGCTACAGTTCCCATTGCTTGTTGTAAGGTATTTTTTACCCATGCTAATTTTTAGCATTTGAAAGGGACTCGGTCAATGCATGAATACTAGTATAGCTGATGTTGAGCCTAGGCCAGTCATTTTTATCTTTATACCCACCTCCATTCTGGTGCTGTGCGCCCACACACCAGCCAAATGATAAATAGAGAAAACTCCTGAGCACAAGAACAGAAGTGAAGTACTTTCTATGCATCAATCAGCCAGTTCTGGAGAATGGGGGTGAGTATAGACATAAAAATGAAGTGAGTTGAGCGTCAGCTCAACTATTCATGAATTACTATATTTATTAAGACTGGTATAAGGTAAGCTGACTTCCAGTGTAGTGCAAGTAAATACCACACATTTCAAGTATTTTTATGGCATTTTTTACATAATGGGGCATTTTTTTTGTTTTGTACAGGTGGTTTTTCTGCTTTTTTTTTCTATAGAGAGGCCAATGGAAAAAACACACCAGAAAGCACACAATATCTACAGTATTCTGCATTTTGATAAAAACACTATTGACCCCAAAAATCCTACAAAAACACCAGAGGACTAAGGGGCACATTTTATAACGGCGTTTTAGAGGCGCCAACCTCTACATAACTTTGGCGGAACCACAGCCGCTTCTAAATGGAAAACAGCTTCCTAGCTGTGTTACATTCAGACCATTTTCTAAGCCTAAAACAGGAGTAGAAAATGGAAAATTAGACAGGTCTCCCGGCCTGTCATCTTCTCCGGTTATGCACACCCACTTTTTAGACTTGATACGAGCGGGGAGTAGTTGAAGACTCTGATGCAAAGGACCTTTGCTCCACAATCTGCGCCACAAATATGCCTAACATAGGCATACCGGTATTTCTGTTTAATAAAAGACCCCCTAAATGTTGTGTATGTAGCTATTCTCTAATTTACCTATAGACTTTGAGCTACCATCAATACTAGAAAAAAACTGTAAAAAATACTGTGGGTGAAAACAGGGAGCGCTGTCTCCTTTTCTATTATAACATATTTTATAAGTCTTTTCATACTACACAAGTACCAACGTAGTTCAGCTTCATATAGCAATGTATGCCCACATTGTGCCCTCTCACAGTAGTTATGCCCACATTGTGCCCCTCACAGTACTAATGCTCACATTTTGCCCCTCACAGTATTAACATCCAAATTGAGTCCCCTCACAGTAGTTATGCCCACATTGTGCCCCGTCACCTTAGTTATGCCCACATTATGCCCCATCACAGAACTTATACCAACATTGTGCCCCCTTATAGTAGTTATACCCATATTGTGCTCCATCACAGTAGTAATGTCCACATTGTGCCCATTCACAGTAGTTATGTTCACAAAATGCCCCCTTCAGAGTAGTAATGCCCATATTGTGCTCCATCACAGTAGCAATGCCCACATTGTGCCCCCTCACAGTAGTAATGTCCACATTCTTCTCCTACACAGCCCAGCATCACCATGTGTGGACTGCTGGGGAGCAGTGCAGCTGAGCTGCACGGTGAAGCAGGGGGCGGACAGCACCCTGCTTCACCATCTAAATCACCCCTCTGTGCCCAGGGCATGTGCCACACTTCACTATGCCCCTGGTCAGGTGAGTATGACATTTATTACACTGCTCAAAAAAATAAAGGGAACACAAAAATAACACATCCTAGATCTGAGTTAATTAAATATTCTTCTGAAATACTTTGTTCTTTACATAGTTGAATGTGCTGACAACAAAATCACACAAAAATAAAAAAATGGAAATTAAATTTTTCCACCCATGGAGGTCTGGATTTGGAGTCACACTCAAAATTAAAGTGGAAAAAGACACTACAGGCTGATCCAACTTTGATGTAATGTCCTTAAAACAAGTCAAAATGAGGCTCAGTAGTGTGTGTGGCCTCCACGTGCCTGTATGACCTCCCTACAACGCCTGTGCATGCTCCTGATGAGGTGGCGGACAGTTTCCTGAGGGATCTCCTCCCAGACCTGGACTAAAGCATCTGCCAACTCCTGGACAGTCCGTGGTGCAACATGAAGTTGGTGGATAGAGCGAGACATGATGTCCCAGATGTGCTCAATTGGATTCAGGTCTGGGGAACGGGTGGGCCAGTCCATAGCATCAATGCCTTCGTCTTGCAGGAACTGCTGACACACTCCAGCCACATGAGGTCTAGCATTATCTTGCATTAGGAGGAACCCAGGGCCAACCGCACCAGCATATGGTCTCACAAGGGGTCTGAGGATCTCATCTCGGTACCTAATGGCAGTCAGGCTACCTCTGGCGAGCACATGGAGGGCTGTGCGGCCCTCCAAAGAAATGCCACCCCACACCATTACTGACCCAATGCCAAACCAGTCATGCTGGAGGATGTTGCAGGCAGCAGAACGTTCTCCACGGCGTCTCCAGACTCTGTCACGTCTGTCACATGTGCTCAGTGTGAACCTGCTTTCATCTGTGAAGAGCACAGGGCGCCAGTGGCTAATTTGCCAATCTTGGTGTTCTCTGGCAAATGCCAAACGTCCTGCACAGTGTTGGGCTGTAAGCACAACCCCCACCTGTGGATGTTGGGCCCTCATTTGACCCTCATGGAGTCTGTTTCTGACCGTTGGAGCAGACACATGCACATTTGTGGCCTGCTGGAGGTCATTTTGCAGGGCTCTGGCAGTGCTCCTCCTGTTCCTCCTTGCACAAAGGCGGAGGTAGCGGTCCTGCTGCTGGGTTGTTGCCCTCCTACGGCCTCCTCCACGTCTCCTGATGTACTGGCCTGTCTCCTGGTAGCGCCTCCATGCTCTGGACACTACGCTGACAGACACGGCAAACCTTCTTGCCACAGCTCGCATTGATGTGCCATCCTGGATAAACTGCACTTCCTGAGCCACTTGTGTGGGTTGTAGACTCCGTCTCATGAAAGCACCGCCAGCATTCAAAAGTGACCAAAACATCAGCCAGGAAGCATAGGAACTGAGAAGTGGTCTGGGGTCACCACCTGCAGAACCACTCCTTTATTGGGGATGTCTTACTAATTGCCTATAATTTCCACCTGTTGTCTATCCCATTTTCACAACAGCATGTGAAATTGATTGTCACTCAGTGTTGCTTCCTAAGTGGACAGTTTGATTTCACAGAAGTGTGATTGACTTGGAGTTACATTGTGTTGTTTAAGTGTTCCCTTTATTTTTTTGAGCAGTGTATTTTACATTGTTGTTAGCCTTAAATGTGCTGTAGGTTAAATAGTTTGATATCATAGATGCCAAAGCTCAATTTTAGGAAGCAATCCACTAATATTTTGAACTACTAGATACCTAAGAGCATGACTGTGTGGCTCACGTGACGTGATAAAAAATAATAACCTTGAGATCTTTGTAGATTTGACAAGAAGGACAAGGCCCAATGCAGACAAGCAATTGCAAACTCTTCCCTGTTCTGGCGGGAAACACGGACAAGTATATAAATGCACTGCACAGTAATGGAGTCCATGTGAGGGCCATTTTTCCTGCAGATCCATTCATTTGAATGAGTCTTGCAGACAGAACATTCCATGATTTTAATTACATGGGCTGATGGACTTCATGGAAAATTGCCCATGTGAAGGTACTGTATCTCTTTAACTGAATGGGTTAGTGTTGAGTTAAGGTGTTGTCATTTTAAACTTGGGTAGCTCCTGATGGAAACATGGCCCATCTGAAAATGCCTAATAATCTATCCAAACCAGAGAACACTGTTCAATTTGCAAAGGAGACGCACAATATACATAAAAAGCCTCCGCGATTTAAATATCAGTTACACAACAGCACTTGGCTTCTGGGCCTGTAGATCAGCACATAGTGCTTATACCGTGTTAGATAAATGCAATATATAGCCCGAGAAGTATGTGATCACCATGCAACCTAATGTCTGCACCATTAAATATAACCTGATAGGGAAGAAATGCAAATGAGCTCTTAACAAGCTTTGCCTCTAATGCCACCAGATGTAAGGCAGCTATCCTATAAGTCAATATTCAGCTCTTAAAATAAGCCTTGAGACATGACTCAGATAATAAATAAGCCAGCACCTCATCTGCAGACAGCTGTTTCGGGGTGATTGCCCCTCATCAGTGCAGAGCAGAGAGCACTGGCTTAAGCATATAACCTAATGAAATGACGGTGCGAGATATTGTAAGAAGCTTCTTCATAGGTAGACTTCTTAACAAGATATAAAGCCCAATCTGAACGTAAAGCTATGTAAATATATATATATATATATATATATATATTTCTTGAAACACAACTATAGTTTCAAAGAAGCATTGTGGTTATTGTTTGACTTTGTAGCTACCGCAAGTTGTGTGTACTTCCATTTAATAACCATTATCTCTTCTTGCTTTCACACAGAATGCCAGCCCTTTTTATTCTTAATTGTGTGGCTGTCACATCCCGCTGCCTACTAGGATTAGTGTTTTGATTGAAATTTAATTGAGAATTAAAAGCAGTTGGGTCCATTAACATTGCCTTTTTATCACCTCATCCTACATTCAAGGCATTGAATGTAATGTCTTACTGTTTAAATACAAGTCTGAATAATCCGAGTACTATTTATTTGAATTTAAATATAGTGAAAGAATGATTAAAATTTACTAGAGAATTCATAGGGACACATTAAGAGGGCAGTGTCACGAAACGTATTCTAAATTTTTCAAACTGGCACCTGGATCTAAATACTTTTGTAATTGCGTGTAATTAAACATTAAGTATAGCCACTAAGCTATTCAATAAAATGCACATGCATTACGCCACCTGCTGTTTGTTCTTTTCCTTATTATTTGTCCGTCTCACTGAGCTGGTCGAACGTGCTCAGTTTAAAGGGGTTATCCAAACCCTATAATACCCCCCAAAATGCCCAGGCACCTCATAAGGCTATACTCACCTCGCTTTTGACGCCCACATGGCCGCCGCTGCATCTCCGTCACGCGGCCCAATACATCCACCCGCGATTCTAGGGAAGCGGTTCACTGGTACGGCCTGCTATTAGCTGCTCCCTCGGCGTGACAGGGAGGTGCAGCGGTTCAGAAGCGACCCAGGTGCGGTGCGGGGAGCGAGGTAAGTATAACCTGTGTGAGGGGCCCTGGCATTTTTGGGTCCATTATAGGAGTTGGATAACCCCTTTAAATCTTTAACTGCCACCAGCCATATGTTCTGTTAGAAGCTGTGGCAGTTACAGGAAGAGAGCTGCATTGGAAAGCACACGCCCCCTGTTCTGCCAGGGTGAAGATAATCTAGCAGTGAAATTGGAGCAGTGGTTGTGGAGATCTCTGGACCTATGTGCAATATAGGTCTGGCTCCTGCTTTGTTAGAAAGATATTGTTATGTACTATATGTAGTCAGATTTTCATGTTTTACATCAATCATGGCGTAACCCCTTTAAGGTGGTGGTTCACATACTGTAGCTAAAAATCAAAAGGTGTCCCGTATTGTGGTTGGATCATGCCATTTAAAGCCAGAGTTGTAGCTAGGCTTTTGTTCATCTGGTGTAAAGATTTAATTCACTGCCCTAGTCCTGTATCTGAATACATTTGTGATGACACAGTGGTTTATTGATGCCTTCTCTGACTATCTACCAACACCTAGGACATACGTCCAGCCAGCCCCTTCCCCAGCTACAAACCTGTGAAAACGTATTTTTCATGACAGGACTATTTGGCATTTGTTCATGTCCCCTGACTGAGGGATGAGGAAAATGTTGTGTGACAATTAGGCCAGTTTCTATTGCTTTTTTTGCAAACTGTAGTAATATGTCATTGTTACTTTGGCTGCTTTTTAAAAGTGCTTCTTCAGTCAGACTTTGAATGGGTTACTCTGGTCAACAGAGTCCTTGGAACCTCCAGGTTTTCATCTTTTAACCACCACACAGGAAACTGAATTTAGCTGCTGGTAGTCACCGATTAGCAAAACAAGCAGATGGAGGTCGAACCCCAAATGCAAAGCCTAATCAGTAACAGGAAACATCAAGGCAAAAAGAGATACCAAAGTCAGAAACAGTGCAGGACCAAACCAGGAGCAACTATGAGTGACAGAATGATTGACAAATGGAAGGTCGGGCAGATCTGTATCAGAAACAATGGAAACAAGAACAATCCAAGATGGAAGACAGGAAAAGTCAGGTTAGGCAAAGGAAAAATCAACATCACAATCTAGAATTGCATCAAAGGGGTTGTCTATCTTTTACTAAGTGATCCTTAGGACAGGCCATCACTAGCTGATCATCAGAGGTTTGACAGCCCACAAATCCTCCAATCAGCTGTTTGGATGTAACTCCATTGCAAAAAGTGGGTGCCAGAACTACACAGCTCCATCAACTGTGTAGTGGACAATTCTTGTAACTGCCGCATGGCTCCCATTGACTTCAAAAGCTGGACAACCCCTTTAGGTTTAGGGACATCTAAAAGTACAAGGCATATGTAAACAGAGCAATTGCCTATCAAAGCTGCCCCAATTAAGCTGCCAATTAATCATCTGATGGATGGACGTCAATGTTCTCAGCGCACGCCCAACTTAGCATCCCTGCCAGTACCACTGCATAGACTCGAAGGACAACAGTTGGCAGGAGAGAACACTGCTGGAGCACAGACGGGTAAGTACTTTATACAAACCTACACCAGTTTCATAAGTACCCTTGACCACTAGCTTACTGTCTAGTTGTGCACAAATTTTGGGTGCTTATTGACAGAGGAAGCTCTCTGCAACATTCTTCTGCTCATAGAGGGGGTATGGGACTAGCCAAAGCCGGGTCAACCATTTTCAGTGGGGCTCATAACAGTCAAACAGGCTGACTTTTTAATTTGTGCACCAGTAACAGTGTCAATAACTGATCACCCTAACTAACTACAAATGATTTGTAGCCTCCAGTACCAGTGAGTAATTATCTTTGATTACTTTGTCCGATTCCTTACATACATCTCTACTAAGATGACCTCTTTGAAAACTAATTGGTAATTTAATGAGCTAATAGTAATTCATATATTCCCAGTCATTAGCTTTGTACATCTGGCTATTGCCATTTTAAATACCAAAGAAGAAAGAGATCATACCCTAAGTGAATGGTCTAAGAAAAATAAACTGTATGAATTTAAGATTTCATTTTTACGATTAGCAAATGAAATACAATATTTGAAATAATTGCTCATAATTCCCTTTGATTCAAGATCCAACTTTTACTTATAAGTAGATAAATGGATAATGAAGATGAATAATAAATTCTCGTTTTATAAAACAGCAAGATATGAATGAAAAAATAATCAAATTCAAGTACAGGTCTATTAAGAATAAATTATGGATGCCATGCTGCATTTGGTATGTCACAGTAAATTATGCATTTCACAGTGATGCATGGGAATGATGTGCGGTTGTAATTTTAACAGTGCAGAGTAAAGTAAGCATAAGTGTGAGCACTGGGAACATTGCTATACGTAATGAAGAATGACACATGCTGGACTGAGTGACTGAAAGGCCAAATGAAGCTACATAAAAGAAACATTGAACTGACATCTCCAATAATAGCTTCATGGGGCAATCAAAACCTCAGCAGATCCTTCACTACACGTGATATATGGCCCAGCACTAAGGATGCATGTTTGTGTTATTTCTATATAAAATTTTCCTGCATTGGAAAATAGATTTGATAAATGCCCACTTGATATTATTTCTGACAAACTTTGAATAAGGAGTAACAAGAGTTATGAAAAGAGGAATGACATAGATAGACCCCAAGCTGGAGTGCATTTATGAAAACTAATGTCAGGGTATATTCCCGCAATGTGCAGTTTCACCACGGAACTGTGGGCGGAAAATCTGCAGCATGTCAAAAAAAAAAAATCTGCAGTGCAGATTTCAAATCCACAGCATCAATTTACGCTGCATATTTTCAGCTTGGATTTCACTCATTGCACTGCATAGTGTTAAACCTGTAGCAAAGCCGCCAAAAAAATCTGTATGTAACTCATTTGTTGAGAATTTTGTTTAGAATTTGCGAAAAATCCACTTTGGATTTTTTTAGCAGTTTTACATAACTTAAAATTAAACCAAGGAATATATGATAACAACATGTTAAAGGGGCTTTCTGGGAATTCTTCCCTATTTAATTATGGCCACTAGTGTATATGACCTAGTGAAAGGCTTATATGTATGTACCTTCTCCCGGCTTCTGTTTGGCCATATTCTGGGGTATGGACATGGTCACCTGCACAGCTGTAGTCAATAACTGGCCTTAGTAGGGATGGGCTCCCAGTCAACACATGACCCAGCAGTGACATGCCACTTATCGACACATCATAGCTGAAACCAGTCATTGGCTGTAGCTGTACAGTTGACCATGTCCATATACCAGCTGGAAGTAAGCAAGATGAAGATGGAAGAAAGTTAGCTATATCGCAGGAGTGGCACATATATATGAATCATGGTTAGACAGGAGCCAATATGTGTGTCTAAATCCTAAAAATAACAGAACCTTATGATTGATATAGAGAGTAGTGTTGATCGAGCACCAAAGTGCTTGTGTGCTCTGGCCGAACACATCGGTATGTTCGGGTGCTCTGGCATAATCATTGGTATGCTCGGGTGCTCTACGGAAGTCAATGGGAGAACCCCAGGCACCCCCTGCTCGGAAGAGAAGAGGGTGTCTGGTTCACAAAAAAAGGTTAGAAATTTATGTAAACCCCATCAAAATGGTCTGGAAACAGCATTAAGAGGATAACTGGATGCGTATTGGACTCCTATTATCTACGACATACAATAGACAACCACACAAAAGCTATATGCCAAAAGCCAGGTATATGCAAGCCATCAATCTATCCATGAGACAGATAACAGTCAGCATACCTTACAATGACAGCCTTGTGCACTATGAGATATTCCAAACCAGCTCTCATCTGACTGAGAGCCAGTAAGCCTCAAAGTTACTTCAGATCTGTTGGATGGCTTGGGTTAACCTCCGCACCTAGATCAATATCATTAGGGTGACAAAAAGTTTTCTAATTTTCCTAACATAGTATTCAATAACCTTTCTATACAGTTTTGGCATGTAAAAACTCATTTGCATAAACATGAGCAGAATCTGCCTTGTTTTTCAGCTGAAAAACCATTTGCATGGAAAATTTGTGATCTACACTACTCATGAACTACCCTTCAGATAACATCTTCCCCTCACAGTGTCATGACCGGCGTGCCGATCACATACGTGACGCAAGGGGAGGGAAAAGGGAAGGCCCTGTCCAAGGGAGAGGGAAAGGTGGTGACCCCTAACTCCCCTTGAGGCTGGCACCTGACTGCCCTGACGTCCCTAGACGGGTTCCTCACCCATACGCCGATCACGTGCCTAAACCCTGGCTTTCCCTAAGATGAGCCCTACGTAGTGAATAGGGCGGTGGGAACATTAGTCCGCACCACTAACACTAAAGGAAAACACCAAGGAGAGGACAGACAATACAGACAAAACATATAATCCCAGGTGGGCGACAACAGCAGACAACAAAAGCCCAACAGGGATCCGGAGGGTAACGCACTGGAACCACAACCAGGAATCTCAGCTACACAGCTCCAGTGGGTCAGTATAGAAGTCCAGGCAGGAAGCTCTATATCTGGCAACCAGATAAGTGGGAGAGGGGAATATAAGGAGGTTGGAAGTGCTTGACAAGAAACAGCTGAGGAGAAGAAGCTGCGGATCCCTGAGTGAGCCAAAAAGGGTTGCAAGGCAAACCCAGAAAGCTACCATTAAGAAACAGCACTATCTTTATACATAGAGCGCGCAGCCACCCGCTGCGACTTCCTGACCCCGGGTATAACGGAGTCAGGCGTGGCTCTTGACACCCTCGTGACACACAGCAGCAGTAAATTGACAATGAATAACCTATATTTTTGTCAACTTTAACAGGAGAATATTCTTTATATAATTTTTGATGGCATAGTTCTGCCGAAATCAAAAGGAAAAACAGCCAAAAATTCAAAAAAAATTATTTTTTTTTGAATGGTAAGTAAAAAAATTTTTTTTTATGAAAGTGTTCCCTTTAAGATGTTCTAAATGTTCCAAATCATTTTGAAATACAATATAAAATGCTAGATCATTATAACTATGAAGGGAGACTTTGAGGAGTTGATAATGTGTATGTTATAAAACCATCAGTATGATATACAGTATGTGGAAACATGCTGCTGTGTAACTCAGACTAATTTGCATGTAGAAAAGATTGCCCTCAGCACAACTCCATTACACAAATATTTGTCTTACAGAACGTCAGTATAATTTCAGCACATCATAAAAAAGGATTACAGCAACTACAGAACAAAAAATAATTACATATCGTATCTGTGTCTATAATGAGGCAACCTAAGGCAACTATCTCAAGCAGCAACTTAAAGGCAAAACCAAAAAAAGAAAATGTTTAAAACTATCAATTTTATAGATGAAATAGCCTTAAAAAGTAATAATTACCTGGACATTTCTCTAACAGTCTTAAAAATTGTCTAAATGCTGTGGAAGCCAGTAGTAATACTGTATGTTCTCATGCATGGCTGCTCTTCTGAAAAGTGGTTTTTACTAACTCTGTAATAATAATATACTGTAGAAATAATACAAATCTTAGGCCTTCCTTGTGTTTCCAGATTTAAAGGAAACGTGTCACCAAAAATGTTATCTGCCAGTTAAAATCCGATAGTAACACATATCCTTTTTAATCAGATTTTATTTTCTGATTGTAGATTTTTTTATTCTATTTCCGGAACATTATAATGGGGGTGGACATCTTGCCTGAGCTGTTCTTAACAGCATTTACAAAGCATTAAAAAATTAGGTTTACGGCAGCCCCATGGTCCATAGACACAATGGTCAGGAGGGGATCTCATTGACTTCTATGGGAGAGTTTTCTAGGCATGCTCTGTGACCTGTGCAGAGGAAGGAGTAGATGATATTTGACAATCACCTATTGTAAATGGTGCATCCTGTCTTATCTGTACACAGAGGTGATATCATTACAGGCAGTATTAGAATGAGTTAAGAGATCTGTATAAACCAAGAAGTGGCCCAATTATTAGACATAGTGGCAAGTGCAAAAACTGCAGGATTTTTTGTTTTAGTTTAAAAATAAAAAGTGACATGGAAAATTAAAATAAACCGTCCAAAAATATTTTAAAATCTGGTAAACATAAAAAAGTGATTTAAACAACAGGTCATTTTCTGATGACACATTCAGACTTTACAGAAAGGATCTGTTGGCCCTGAGTGTCTTTCTACTCTGGGATGGCAGAAGGAATCAAGAGGGCACATTTGTAACTTAAACAAGGTGGTCCTTGACTCACGCGGAGTATCAAATTACTGTTATAACAGTTTTTGACAAGTGGCAGGCTTAGTGGTTACAGTCTCTCACAGGTTTAATTGGAGGCAATTGGATAATTCAGCACACTGTCTCATTAGGTGGCAACAGACTGATATAACACAGTTCCTTAAAGAGTTAACAAGTCACCCTTTGGCTTGTATTGCACCCAATTTCATGAGTGTCAGCACCTTGGTTCTGGTCTCCTCAGAGTGGCAGCAGCAAAGATGGATGTATCTGCATTTATCACCACATGGCACAGTACCACACAATCTGCATAGTGTCTAACAAGAGCTCCCTTCACAACTACTGCACACACTCTCCACAGTTGTAGTTTGCCCTTCTTCGGTACACAGTCTATCACACAGTACTGTTTACAGGCAGGCTGGTCTTGGATAGAGGCCTGCTTCCAGGAA
The DNA here is from genome assembly GCF_905171765.1 of Bufo bufo. Classification (NCBI taxonomy): domain Eukaryota; kingdom Metazoa; phylum Chordata; class Amphibia; order Anura; family Bufonidae; genus Bufo; species Bufo bufo. The sequence continues at coordinate 690,234,802 of NC_053390.1, read as the reverse complement.
GCATGGGCTAGGCGGCTTCTGTCAACCCCTCAGCACTGGCCTCAACTCCTCTGCAGTCTTCAGCTCTATTTGCCCTGGCTAATTCCTGAGGTAGTCTTATTTCCAGTACCATCACCCCTGCTAGTCCTCAAAGGAAAAAATGCTGGCTCTGCCTCCAGCAGCTTCCCAGCTAAGTCTCCTGCTTCTACTGGTTCTGCCTGCTACCACTGCCCGGTCCTGCCTGCTGCTGACCATGAGGTCTGTAGAGCTCTGCTATATATGCATGTACTTATACTACATACCTAAGGACCCTATGCTAATTAGATCAGATCACGAAAAAGGTAAGCCACATGTTATTCAACGGTGACAGTACAATTTGCCAAATGTTCCTAAGGCTAGTTTCAAATTAGCGCATGTATATATGGCAGGCTGTTTCATGAGGGAACAGCCTGCTGAACTCTTTTCATTCCGGCGTTACCAAATATGCCAAGAATTGACCAGATTTCATCTGACGCATTCTTGGCATGTTTATCAGATTGTGGATGGATCTCCGCCGATCCCCACTATAGTAAATGGCAGCGGCGGGGAGTGGTCGGTAATGCCTGATCGAGACATCTCTAGTAGGCTGCTGGAAATGTCTAACGCTGTTCTGAAACTAGCCTAACACACAATACAAGATATATTTATCATATAGTGCAGGCTCTGCAATGTCTGTTACATCTTACCCAAGGTATGAGACTCCCCCAGAGTGTCAGTACACTGTCACAGTCTATGATGACATAGACATATACATTCTTGCCATGGTCTCAATACTTACAAGACGTCTCACCTATGGGGGAACATGAACATTTACTATTCCCTCACAACAGCTTAAAGGCCCAGTCACAGTGCATGGTATATCTGGTATCACATACCATTACAACACAGCATGAGGCTCATAAGTGTGGGAAGATACAATAGCATACCACAACCATAACAGCAATACTGGCATGTTCTAGCAACAGTCACATTACTGTTCAATTAGGCGGTATCGCCACTGCAGCAGTTATTATGAAGGATGTGATTCTCTTTCTAAGAGGGGTTATCACAGGGGTGCACCATCCATGAGCGGAGGTGAGGCGATTGCCTCAGTCAGCACCAGGTAGGGGCAAGAGGGGGGCAGCAGAAGGGGGATTATCTGTTTCTGCAGTATAGTATTGGGAAGCACAGTATGTGGCGCTGTATTACCCTGTATGTTTTTGTAGCTCTGTATGTAATGTTTTCCAAGTATGTCTTTAACAGTAAGGCTGAAGGGAAGGGGTTAGGTAAAGAAACTGGCATTGGGGGGTTTGGGAGCCGTTTTAGTTTTCGCCTAAGGCAGCAGAAAGGCTAGGTGCACCTGTGGGTTATCACAGTCTACTTTCTCTAACTTGCACCTGGCTATACATTAAATATAATAGTACATGGCAGTCATTCTTGTAAATAACCACTACAAGATCTGTGCAAACATTGAACCAACAAAGAAATGTGGAGGATTTGAGCTCTGAAGCAAGCAGAATTGTGAATGCTGCTATGGGCTATGATACAGTCTGTTACTAGCTTCCAGTGCAATACAAGTAAGTTAAAGCAATGGTGGTCATAAAAATGGTGGTCATAAAATATAATTCTACATCTCTTATGAGAAGTCAGGGCCTTTAAAGTGGTATTCCCAGAGGATAAGTGATAACTGTATGATTGTTTGTGGTCCCACCCTAGGTCCCCATGATCACTTGTGACCCCTGTTCCTCTTTGCCACATGATCGCTCAATCATTTTCCTCAGCCCAAGAAAGTTTGAACAGAGCAAAAGCAAATTCCAACTATGGTAAGAAGAAACAAGGGGTTCAAGACTCCCAGTTTAGCAAGGGGCTAGATCACATGTCAGCACCAATTTTTTTTCCCTAAAATAACATTATTTTAGGAGTGATATAATTTGCATAAGACATCAGATTTGTAGATTCAATTAATAGACTGTGGTATAAATACCGGCGAACAGCTTAATGTTTAATCAACACAAAATGGAAATCCTAATTGTTCTGATTTAATATAACTTCTCACTGTCATCTTAAGATATTACGTTTCCTACAGTCAATGGCATATAAAATAATCTTTTGTAGGTTTACAGAATATGAGAAGATTTCAATTACGGATGAAGAGCAAAAAGGTTGTGACACAGATAATCAAAATCCCCTTCTTAAGCCCACTAATGCAGATTTGTCTCTGCAAATACTGAAATGTGTAAATGAAAGGCACTGGGAAGCCATGGCAGACAAGATGCATGTTATTATCTAGAGGAAACAGCTCTCAGATTGGTGTGCAGACACCAGTAGATTAAAGCATAAATATGGCCTGGGCGTATAGGGGGTCATTTATCAAACTGGTGTAAAGTAGAACCGGCTTAGTTGCCCATAGCAACCAATCAGAATCCACCTTTCATTTTCCAAAGGAGCTGTCCAAAATCAAAGGTGGAATCTGGCTGGTTGCTAAGGGAAACTAAGCCAATTCTACACCAGTTTGATTAATGACCACCATAGTTTATATCTGATAAATCTATATTTTTAATACGTTTTCATTCTTGTACTACTTTGCAAATAAACTAAACCTTGAGTTTCTTTCAAACTTTTACTATGGGAGAGCTGCTCTTCATGCTCACTTGATGGCAGATTGGTGTTGGGACCACAGCATCATGTTTCTCCATACATCTACTGGGTTGTAGACCTAAGCAGTATGTATGGAGCCTGTCATGAGTATTCTGTGTTGCACCATACGGTGTTTCCATATAGTAACATATTAACCCCGTACTAACCACCCACACACCTTTTTGTGGAGGTCACTAAGAAGCTTTAAGTGGCTGAATCCCGCAGCTCCTGTACTAACCTCCTGCATCCACTGGTTCACGGCACAACAGCGTTATGCTGCTAAACATTTTGCTTTACTTGATTATCTCAGGAAGCTACTACCCTCGATCATCGCTCTATAGGAAACCCATATGATGACCAGCTGGGAATAACATTCTCTATATTTCGTGTTCTCCAGGGGTTAAGCTTGCTAGCTCACAAAAATGTGCCCTTTTCCCCATTTCTCCATAGATTGTTCTTTAATCTCTAGGAGCCTCCAGGTAGTTCTCTTCATAAAGCAGTTCTTTCACTGGACGTGGCCAAGGCATTTGATAGTGTAGAGTGGGGGTACCTGTGGGCCGTCTAGAAGAAAATGGGGTTTGGTCCATCCTTGCTTGCTTGGATTAAGTTTCTATATGTTGCTGCCTGTGCCAGAAACAGAGTCAATAATGAGATGTCAGACAGCTTTAAATTGGAAAGAGGAACCAGACAGGGATGTCCACTATCCTTATTGTTGTTTGCGGTGGCTATAGAATTCTTAGCTTCTATTCTGCGGACTACCGTACATCTGAGATCACAGGTTTTTAATATGGGAACGGGGTGGAATGGGTGGCTTTATACGCAGACAATTTGCTTCTATTTGTGGATAATATTGAGGAGTCTTTACTGAAGATAATGAGAATTTATTAACACATTTGGGACATTTTCTGGACTATTATTTGGTCCAAATCGGCGCTCTTACCCTTAATCGCCCAGAGCACACAATATAGACTACCAGGAATACCAATCCTGTGAGTAGCTAAATTTAAATATCTCAGGGTATGGATTACTAGGGATGATTTGGACTACATAGGGCTCAATTTAATACCATTACTGGACAAAATTAAACACAAGATTAGTGCCTGGGTTAAACTACCACTGTCTGTTGTGGGCAGAGCAAATTTGTTTAAAATGGTCTTAGAAACATAGAAACATAGAATGTGTTGGCAGATAAGAACCATTTGGCCCATCTAGTCTGCCCAATATACTGAGTACTATGGATAGCCCCTGGCCCTATCTTATATGAAGGATAGCCTTATGCCTATCCCATGCATGCTTAAACCCCTTCACTGTATTTGCAGCTACCACTTCTGCAGGAAGGCTATTCCATGCATCCACTACTCTCTCAGTAAAGTAATACTTCCTTATATTACTTTTAAACCTTTGCCCCTCTAATTTAAAACTGTGTCCTCTTGTGGTAGTTTTTCTTCTTTTAAATATGCTCTCCTCCTTTACCGAGTTGATTCCCTTTATGTATTTAAAAGTTTCTATCATATCCCCTCTGTCTCGTCTTTCTTCCAAGCTATACATATTAAGATTCTTTAACCTTTCCTGGTAAGTTTTATCCTGCAATCCATGTACTAGTTTAGTAGCTCTTCTCTGAACTCTCTCTAGAGTATCAATATCCTTCTGGAGATATGGCCTCCAGTACTGCGCACAATACTCCAAGTGAGGTCTCACCAGTGTTCTGTACAGCGGCATAAGCACTTCACTCTTTCTACTGCTTATACCTCTCTCTATACATCCAAGCATTCTGCTGGCATTTCGTGCTGCTCTATTACATTATCTTCCCACCTTTAAGTCTTCTGAAATAATTACTCCTAAATCCCTTTCCTCAGATACTGAGGTCAGGACTGTGTCAAATATTCTATATTCTGCCCTTAGGTTTTTACGCCCCAGGTGCATTATCTTGCACTTATCCACATTAAATTTCAGTTTCCAGAGTTCTGACCATTCTTCTAGTTTTCCTAAATCCTTTTCCATTTGGCGTTTCCCTCCAGGAACATCAACCCTGTTACATATCTTTGTGTCATCAGCAAAAAGACAAACCTTACCATCGAGGCCTTTTGCAATATCACTTATGAAGATATTAAACAAAATTGGTCCCAGTACAGATCCCTGTGGAACCCCACTGGTAACATGACCTTGTTTTGAATGTTCTCCATTGACTACAACCCTCTGTTGTCTGTCACTCAGTCACTGCCTAATCCACTCAACAATATGGGAGTCCATGCTCAATGACTGCAGTTTATTGATAAGTCTTCTATGTGGGACAGTGTCAAAAGCCTTACTAAAATCTAGATATTCGATGTCTACTGCACCTCCACCGTCTATTATTTTATTCACCCAGTCAAAAAAATCTATAAGATTTGTTTGACATGATCTCCCTGAAGTAAACCCATGTTGTTTTTCATCTTGCAATCCATGGGATTTTAGATGTTCCACAATCCTATCCTTTAATAGGGTTTCCATTAATTTGCCTACTATTGATGTCAGACTCACTGGTCTATAGTTGCTCGATTCCTCCCTACTACCTTTCTTGTGAATGGGCACGACATTTGCCTATTTCCAATCTTCCGGGACGACTCCTGTTACTAATGATTGGTTAAATAAATCTGTTAACGGTTTTGCCAGCTCACCACTAAGCTCTTTTAATAGTTTTGGGTGTATCTCATCAGGCCCCTGTGACTTATTTGTCTTCACCTTAGACAGCAAACTTAGAACATCTTCCTCTGTAAAGATACATGCATCAAACGATTTATTAGTCATTCTTTCTAGTGGAGGTCCTTCTCCTTTTTCTTTTGTAAAAACTGAACAGAAGTATTCATTAAGGCAGTCGGCTAGCCCTTTATTCTCTTCTACATACCTTCCGTCCTTTGTTTTTAATTTAGTTATTCCTTGTTTTAATTTCCTTTTTTCATTTATATATCTGAAGAATGTCTTATCCCCTTTTTTCATAGACTGAGCTAGTTTTTCTTCTGCCTGCGCTTTAGAAGTTCTTATAACTTGCTTGGCCTCTCTCTGCCTAATCTTGTAGATTTCATTATCTTCATTGCTCTGGTTTTTTTTATAATTACAACTCCCAGAGTGCTCCATTCATTTCTATGGGAGTTAGAAGAACAGGCAAGTATGTTTGCATGCTGGGAGTTGTGGTTTCACAGCAGCTGGAGTTCTGAATGTTGCTGATCCCTGCTGTAGATGCTGATATAGTTAAATATGCATAAGTGATATAAATGATATGCTTTTATTTCTTCCACAGGATTACCGCTTAAATATCTTTCTGCGCCAAAAGTGGAATGACCCTCGTCTTGCATATAGTGAATATCCAGATGACTCCTTAGATTTAGATCCTTCTATGTTGGATTCTATTTGGAAACCAGATTTGTTTTTTGCTAATGAGAAGGGTGCAAACTTTCATGAAGTGACAACAGACAACAAGCTTCTGAGAATCTTCAAAGATGGAAATGTTCTATATTCTATTCGGTGAGTTACAAATTTACAGTAAGGATAAACATGTGAGAAACATAAGCATTTAAATTTTAAGAGAGCCTGTTATGGGAAAACAGCTCACCTATAAATTAATTATTGTTTTTACATGGGGGGTACGAGCTGTGCTCCAGAAATTCTGTGGATTCAGTTCCATCAGCTGTGTGAGCAGGCCTAGATCATTGCTGTTTCTATCAAAGAACTTTGTAATTTACCCTGCAGTAAGCAGAGTTGCTAAAGAGAACCTGTCATGACCATATGCAGAGCAATCTGGAGGCAGCATGTGCATTGAGCTCCTGAGGAGCCAGTGCAGAGGATGGGAATTGTAGTGGCCCTGATGAAATGTTGTGTAACAGTGTACTCCCTCAGGCCTTTGCTCCCCCTGGACCGGTGCAGTGAAAAGGTAATATGAAGGAATCAGGCAGGCATGGGAGTATAACAAACATTTTCCTTTACTGAGTGCACAGGATGAGTTACAGTACATCCAGCTGTCTGTACAAGGTGCAATGTCTTTATCCCCAGATAAGATATAGTGGCAGGCAAGATGGTAGACAATATCACTCTAGAGTAGTCCTTCTCTCTCCTCATTTTCTTTTTGTGAAATGCAGGATTTTGAGTGTGCCTGTCCTAAAACTATGATGATGGGTGTCTTAACTTGTTATCCCCTCACCTTCAGTGGGGTCTATATAGCTGTAGTGCTGATCACTCCATTAACTGTATATGCTGTAGCTTGCAGAACTTCTGTGGGTCAGGAACCTGCAGTCACCCTGGAGTAGTGGTCCTCACAGATTAGCTGTATGCTTAGTCCCAAGGCCCTTGGAGTGGGAGCAGATGAATGTGCTACCTTACTCCAAGCTTGATAAGCTAACTCTCCAGAACTCTCTAGAGCTTCCCTTCCTAGCAGGAAATAGCCCACTCACCATAAAAGCGGAGGAATTGAATGGTAAGTTCCATTCCTTATGCCAACCATACCTTATCATTCTGAAACTCACAGCAGATACATCAAATAATAAAACATAACAATATATGATAAACAATTGCAGATGCCCTATCTGGGGTATTGCAGGAGTAGCTGAGCAGACTGATCTATAAATCTGTGTGAAAAAATCTGTAAAACTTGTAATTTATATACAGTGGATATAAAAAGTCTACACACGCCTGTTAAAATGTCAGCTTTCTGTGCTGTAAAAAAATTAGACAAAGATAAATCATTTCAGAACTTTTTCCACCTTTAATGTGACCTATAAACTGTACCACTCAATTGAAAAGCAAACTGAAATCTTTTAGGTGGAGGAAAAAATAAAAAATAAAAAATAATGTGGTTGCATAAGTGTGCACACCCTATTATAACTGGGGATGTAGCCGTGTTCAGAATTAAGCAATCACATTCAAAATCATGTTAAATAGGAGTCAGCATACACCTGCCATCATTTAAAGTGACTCTGATTAACCCCAAATAAAGTTCAGCTGCTCTAGTTGGTCTTTCCTGAAATTTTCTTAGTCGCATCCCACAGTAAAAGCCATGGTCCACAGAGAGCTTCCAAAGCATCAGAGGGATCTCATTGTTAAAAGGTATCAGTTAGGAGAAGGGTACAAAAGAATTTCCAAGGCATTAGATATACCATGGAACACAGTGAAGACAGTCATCATCAAGTGGAGAAAATTGGGCACAACAGTGACATTACCAAGAACTGGAGGTCCCTCCAAAATTGATGAAAAGTCGAGAAAAAAACTGGTCTGGCAGGCTACCAAGAGGCCTACAGCAACATTAAAGGAGCTGTAGGAATATCTGACAAGTACTGGCTGTGTGGTACATGTGATAACAATCTCCCGTATTCTTCATATGTCTGGGCTATGGGGTAGAGTGGCAAGATGAAAGCCTTTTCTTACGAAGAAAAACATCCAAGCCAGGCTACATTTTGCAAAAACACATCTGAAGTCTCCCAAAAGCATGTGGGAAAAGGTGTTCTGGTCTGATGAAACCAAGGTTAAACTTTTTGGCCATAATTCCAAAAGATATGTTTGGCGCAAAAACAACACTGCACATCCCCAAAAGAACACCATATCTACAGTGAAGCATGGTGATGTCAGTATCATGCTTTAGGGCTGTTTTTCTTCAGCTGGAACTGGGGCCTTAGTTAAGCTAGAGGGAATGATGAACAGTTCCAAATACCAGTCAATATTGGCACAAAACCTTCAGGCTTCTGCTAGAAAGCTGAACATAAAGAGGAACTTCATCTTTCAGCATGACAACGACCCAAAGCATACATCCAAAACAACAAAGGAATGGATTCACCAGAAGAAGATTAACGTTTTGGAATGGCCCAGCCAGAGCCCAGACCTGAATCCAATTGAAAATATGTGGGGTGATCTGGAGAGGACTGTGCACAGGAGATGCCCTCACAATCTGACAGATTTGGAGTGTTTTTGCAAAGAAGAGTGGGCAAATCTTGCCAAGTCAAAATGTGCCATGCTGATAGACTCATACCCAAAAAGACTGAGTGCTGTAAGCAAATCAAAAGGTGCTTCAACAAAGTATTAGTTTAAGGGTGTGCACACCTATGCAACAATATTATTTTATTTTTATATTTTTTCTTCCCTCTACCTAAAAGATTTCAGTTTGTTTTTCAATTGAGTTGTACAGTTTATAGGCTACATTAAAGGTGGAAAAAGTTCTGAAATGATTTATCTTTGTCTAATATTTTTACATCACAGAAACCTGACATTTTAAAAGGGGTGTATAGACTTTTTAGATCCACTGTATATTTAAATCTCTGCTATTTGTGACTTTATTGTTCAAATCGGAGGAATTATCAGTGATAGATCAGTCTCTGTGTAAGTATGTATACAGAGATAGCTGTCAGTCACTGATATCTGTACATGGGGGAGGTGTTATCAGTGATTGATAGCATTCTCTGTGTAACTGTGTATACAGAGATAGCTGTCAGTCACTGATAGTTGTACACAGGGTAGGTGTTATCAGTGATTGATAGCATTCTTTGTGTAAGTGTATATATATAAATAGCTGTCAGTCACTGATAGCTGTACATTGGGGAGGTGTTATTAGTGATTGATAGCATTCTCTGTATAAGTGTGTATACATAGGTCGCTGTCAGTCACTGATAGTTGTACATTGGGGAGGTGTTATTAGTAATTGATAGCATTCTCTGTGTAAGTGTGTATACATAGATAGCTGTCAGGCACTGATAGCTGTACATTGGGGAGGTGTTATTAGTGATTGATAGCATTCTCTGTATAAGTGTGTATACATAGATAGCTGTCAGTCACTGATAGTTGTACACAGAGGAGGTGTTATCAGTGAGAGATCAGTGTCTGTACAGAGATAGCTGTCAATCACTGATAACACATCCCATGAACAATGAAATCAGAAATATCAGAGGATATAAATGTACAAAATTGTTTTACTTTTTCCCCCACAAAATTATATCAATCTGCTCAGCTTCTCCTGCTTTATAATATGCTGCCTGCAGATTGCATTGCAGTTCATGGTGACTGTGCCATAAGAAACTGAAACACAAAATACATTGCACAATGCCTAAACTTTCCTTTAATGCTGTACAAACCTACAACTACACAAGTATAAGAAATTGTGTATTCAGTAAATGATAAGGAATGTGTTGGTTGAAGTATCACAATGTATTGATGAATCATTCATTAGAAAAGCACAAACCTATCCTTTTATTTACTTTACACACTAAGAAGCAGCCAAGACGTCCGAACAAATCAATATTGAAAAAAGAATTCTACTTTTTGTGAAGAGAATAGATATTAGAATATTACTGTATGATAAAGGAAGTACAAGAGATAGTTATATCAGATATGTATATGTGCTACACTACGTCTAAATATCAGACATGTATACGTGCAACGAATATGTAATTATATAAGAGCTTTTACCTTTCAGAATATCTGGTAATGTAAATATATTTCACCTCTGATTAAAAAAAAGGCACAATGTCATTAGAAGGACATCATTACAAAAGTATGCCTTGTATATATGTCAAGAGTAGCCCATGGCTTTACAGAAGCAGAGCAATAGCGACATGCCATTCAATGTGTCCGTTAGTATCACTGGCAAGCAGAATATGTACTGGAAGTTAAATAAAAATGAAAGCCCTGATGGTGCTAATAGCAAGTGAAAAAATAATACCATTGCTTGAAAAATTTGTACATTTTTTTTCTCTCCGGTCCATCTGGTATCATTATTTATTTCCATTGTGTGCATTATATTGCTGCAGGTTGGTCAAATTTAGAGATAGTCTGTTCTAATTTTATTATGTTTTTATTAGAGATGAGCAAATTGATTCTAAATGAATCAGATTAGTTAAAAATGTCACAAAAATGATGCTTCCAAATTAATTTGAAGTTTTGGCAATTTGCTTCAGACAAAAAGTGCAAAACGGAGCTCATCCCATTTTACAGTAAAAAACTGGCAGGGAAAACAACAGGAAGATAAAAATGGAGGATCACATGACCCTGTGATGGCGGGGGCTTGCCCTTATTGGCTTAGAGGCTGACAGACAGCGTTTGAGTCAATCAGGGGCAGCATTTTGGAGAGTCCTTTAGCCTCTGTGCTGAAGAGATGCCATTTTGAGCGCAGCTTGTAATCTGAGTGCATTTGCCTTGGGTGTTTCTGCCAAAAAGCAATTACAGACACAAGCCAGTAGTCTTGGTGTGGTAAAGGGAGTATAGGAAATGTACACTCACCTAAAGAATCATTAGGAACACCATACTAATACGGTGTTGGACCCCTTTTGCCTTCAGAACTGCCTTAATTCTACGTGGCATTGATTCAACAAGGTGCTGATAGCATTCTTTAGAAATGTTGGCTCATATTGATAGGATAGAATCTTGCAGTTGATAAAGATTTGAGGGATGCACATCCAGGGCACGAAGCTCCCGTTCCACCACATCCCAAAGATGCTCTATTGGGTTGATATCTGGTGACTGTGGGGGCCATTTTAGTACAATGAACTCATTGTCATGTTCAAGAAACCAATTTGAAATGATTCGAGCTTTGTGACATGGTGCATTATCCTGCTGGAAGTAGACATCAGAGGATAGATACATGTTCTTATTCTGTTTACGCCAAATTCGGACTCTACCATTTGAATGTCTCAACAGAAATCGAGACTCGTCAGACCAGGCAACATTTTTCCAGTCTTCAACAGTCCAATTTTGGTGAGCTTGTGCAAATTGTAGCCTCTTTTTCCTATTTGTAGTGGAGATGAGTGGTACCCGGTGGGGTCTGCTGTTGGAGCCCATAAGCCTCAAGGTTGTGCGTGTTGTGGCTTCACAAATGCTTTGCTGCATACCTCGGTTGTAACGAGTGGTTATTTCAGTCAACGTTGCTCTTCTAAAAGCTTGAATCAGTCGGCCCATTCTCCTCTGACCTCTAGCATCCACAAGGCATTTTCGCCCACAGGACTGCCGCATACTGGATGTTTTTCCCTTTTCACACCATTCTTTGTAAACACTAGAAATGGTTGTGCGTGAAAATCCCAGTAACTGAGCAGATTGCAAAATACTCAGACCGGCCCGTCTGGCACCAACAACCATGCCACGCTCAAAATTGCTTAACTCACCTTTCTTTCCCATTCTGACATTCAGTTTGGAGTTCAGGATATTGTCTTGACCAGGACCACACCCCTAAATGCATTGAAGCAACTGCCATGTGATTGGTTGACTAGATAATTGCATTAATGAGAAATAGGACAGGTGTTCCTAATAATTCTTTAGGTGAGTGTATATTGACATATTTAATTAAAGAGATTAGGGTTTTATGAGGAAAAGCAAAAGGGGGAAGCACTGTTCGCTCAGAGTTCTGCGTTTCATACAACTACTGGCAATTGAGAAGTTCATGTTGAACTGCACATTCTGTAATTAAAATCCTACAATAACCTAATTTTTTGTAAAAGAACAGCCAACAAGCCTTTTTTGTAAAAAACTCAAATTTCTAAAGTTCAAAAGTGTTTAGTGCCAGCACCTCTATCGACAGCATAAATAGCATACATTCTGCTGCAAGCACATTGTAGTGCATAAAGATACCATGCATCTTTAGTTAACGCATTGTACCACAACCACTTCATTAATATAGCAGTTTCATTCCACACATTGTATTGCATCAAGATACCGTACAGTTTTAGTAAACGCATTGTATTATTGTAACTATATTAATATAGCAGTTTCCTTTCACGCATTGTATTGTCAGAATACCATGCAGTATTAGTGAAGCATAGTACTGTAATGACTACATTAGTATAGCAGTTTCATCCCACACATTGTGTTGTGCTATATTTCCAGGATTTCTGAGATCTGGGAATAAAATAAGCTTGACACAGCTTAAGTGTATAAAAATTTTACTAAACTATGATAAAATGCAAAAAGAGTAAGTAACAGTCACCTTTAGAGTTGAGCGAACACCTGGATGTTCGGGTTCGAGAAGTTCGGCCGAACTTCCCGGAAATGTTCGGGTTCGGGATCCGAACCCGACCCGAACTTCGTCCCGAACTTTGTCCCGAACTTTGTCCCGAACCCCATTGAAGTCAATAGGGGCCCGAACTTTTCGGCACTAAAAAGGCTGTAAAACAGCCCAGGAAAGGGCTAGAGGGCTGCAAAAGGCAGCAAAATGTAGTTAAATCCCCTGCAAACAAATGTGGATAGGGAAATGAATTAAAATAAAAATAAAATAAATAAAAATTAACCAATATCAATTGGAGAGAGGTCCCATAGCAGAGAATCTGGCTTCAGGTCAGCAGAGAATCAGTCTTCATGTCATAGCAGAGAATCAGGCTTCACGTCACCCACCACTGTAACAGTCCATTGTCAGATATTTAGGCCCCGGCACCCAGGCAGAGGAGAGAGGTCCCATAGCAGAGAATCTGGCTTCATGTCAGCAGAGAATCATTCTTCGTGTCATAGCAGAGAATCATGCTTCACGTCACCCAACATTGGAACAGTCCATTGTCATATAATTTAGGCCCCGGCACCCAGACAGAGGAGAGAGGTCCCATAACATAGAATCTGGCTTCATGTCAGCAGAGAATCAGTCTTCATGTCATAGCAGAGAATCAGGCTTCATGTCACCCACCACTGGAACAGGCCACTGTCAGATATTTTTAGGCCCCGGCACCCAGACAGAGGAGAGGTTCATTCAACTTTGGGTTGCCCTGCAATAAAATGGTAAAATGAAAATAAAAATAGGATTGAATGAGGAAGTGCCCTGGAGTACAATAATATATCTTTAAGGGGAGGTAGTTAATGTCTAATCTGCACAAGGGATGGACAGGTCCTGTGGGATCCATGCCTGGTTCATTTTTATGAACGTCAGCTTGTCCACATTGGCTGTAGACAGGCGGCTGCATTTGTCTGTAATGACGCCCCCTGCCGTGCTGAATACACGTTCAGAAAAAACGCTGGCCGCCGGGCAGGCCAGCACCTCCAAGGCATAAAAGGCTAGCTCTGGCCACATGGACAATTTGGAGACCCAGAAGTTGAATGGGGCCGAACCATCAGTCAGTACGTGGAGGGGTGTGCACACGTACTGTTCCACCATGTTAGTGAAATGTTGCCTCCTGCTAACACGTTCCGTATCAGGTGCTGGTGCAGTTAGCTGTGGAGTGGTGACAAAACTTTTCCACATCTCTGCCATGCTAACCCTGCCCTTAGAGGAGCTGGCCGTGACACAGCTGCGTTGGCGACCTCTTGCTCCTCCTCTGCCTTCGCCTTGGGCTTCCACTTGTTCCCCTGTGACATTTGGGAATGCTCTCAGTAGCGCGTCTACCAACGTGCGCTTGTACTCGCGCATCTTCCTATCACACTCCAGTGCAGGAAGAAAGGTGGGCACATTGTCTTTGTACCGGGGATCCAGCAGGGTGGCAACCCAGTAGTCCGCACACGTTAAAATGTGGGCAACTCTGCTGTCGTTGCGCAGGCACTGCAGCATGTAGTCGCTCATGTGTGCCAGGCTGCCCAGAGGTAAGGACAAGCTGTCCTCTGTGGGAGGCGTATCGTCATCGTCCTGCGTTTCCCCCCAGCCACGCACCAGTGATGGGCCCGAGCTGCGTTGGGTGCCACCCCACTGTGAACATGCTTCACCCTCATCCTCCTCCACCTCCTCCTCATCCTCGTCCTCCTCGTCCTCCAGTAGTGGGCCTTGTCTGGCCACATTTGTACCTGGCCTCTGCTGTTGCAAAAATCCTCCCTCTGAGTCACTTCGAAGAGACTGGCCTGAAAGTGCTAAAAATGACCCCTCTTCCTCCTACTTCTCCTCCTCCTGAGCCACCTCCTCTTCCATCATCACCCTAAGTGTTTTCTCAAGGAGACATAGAAGTGGTATTGTAACACTGATAATGGCGTCATCGCCACTGGCCATGTTGGTGGAGTACTCGAAACAGCGCAACAGGGCACACAGGTCTTGCATGGAGGCCCAGTCATTGGTGGTGAAGTGGTGCTGTTCCGCAGTGCGACTGACCCGTGCGTGCTGCAGCTGAAACTCCACTATGGCCTGCTGCTGCTCGCACAGTCTGTCCAGCATGTGCAAGGTGGAGTTCCACCTGGTGGGCACGTCGCATATGAGGCGGTGAGCAGGAAGGCCGAAGTTACGCTGTAGCGCAGACAGGCGAGCAGCGGCAGGATGTGAACGCCGGAAGCGCGAACAGACGGCCCGCACTTTATGCAGCAGGTCTGACATGTCGGGGTAGTTGCGAATGAACTTCTGCACCACCAAATTCAGCACATGCGCCAGGCAAGGGATGTGCGTCAAACCGGCTAGTCCCAGAGCTGCAACGAGATTTCGCCCATTATCGCACACCACCAGGCCGGCAGCAACCACTCGTCGGTCTGTTGTTCTATACCCCGCCACAACTCCTGTGCGGTGTGGGGCCTGTCTTCCAAACATATGAGTTTCAGAATGGTCTGCTGACGTTTACCCCGGGCTGTGCTGAAGTTGGTGGTGAAGGTGTGTGGCTGACTGGATGAGCAGGTGGAAGAAGAGGAGAAGGAAGCTAAGTAGGAGGAGGAGGCAACAGGAGGCAAAGAAGTTGCCCTGCGATCCTTGGCGGCGGAAGGACGTGCGCCAAACAGCTCTCCGCCTGGGGCCCAGCCGCCACTACATTTACCCAGTGTGCAGTTAGGGAGATATAGCGTCCCTGGCCGTGCTTACTGGTCCTCGTATCTGTGGTTAGGTGGACCTTGCCACAGATGGCGTTGCGCAGTGCACACTTGATTTTATCGGATACTTGGTTGTGCAGGGAAGGCACGGCTCTCTTGGAGAAGTAGTGCCGGCTGGGAACAACATACTGTGGGACAGCAAGCGACATGAGCTGTTTGAAGCTGTCTGTGTCCACCAGCCTAAATGACAGCATTTCATAGGCCAGTAGTTTAGAAATGCTGGCATTCAGGGCCAGGGATCGAGGGTGGCTAGGTGGGAATTTACGCTTTCTCTCAAATGTTTGTGAGATGGAGAGCTGAACGCTGCCGTGTGACATGGTTGAGATGCTTGGTGACGGAGGTGGTGGTGTTGGTGGTACATCCCATGTTTGCTGGGCGGCAGGTGCCAACGTTCCTCCAGAGGCAGAGGAAGAGGCCGAGGCGGCAGCAGCAGAAGAGGCCGAGGCGGCAGCAGCAGAAGAGGTAGCAGGGGGAGCCTGAGTGACTTCCTTGTTTTTAAGGTGTTTACTCCACTGCAGTTCATGCTTTGCATGCAGGTGCCTGGTCATGCAGGTTGTGCTAAGGTTCAGAACGTTAATGCCTCGCTTCAGGCTCTGATGGCACAGCGTGCAACCCACTCGGGTCTTGTCGTCAGCACATTGTTTGAAGAAGTCCCATGCCAGGGAACTCCTTGAAGCTGCCTTTGGGGTGCTCGGTCCCAGATGGCGGCGGTCAGTAGCAGGCGGAGTCTCATGGCGGCGGGTGTTCTGCTTTTGCCCACTGCTCCCTCTTTGTCTTTTGCTACGCTGTTGGCTCTGTCTCACCACTGCCTCTTCCTCCGAACTGTGAAAGTCAGTGGCACGACCTTCATTCCATGTGGGGTCTAGGACCTCATCGTCCGCTGCATCGTCTTCATCCCTGACCTCCTGTTCAGTCTGCACACTGCAGAAAGACGCAGCAGTTGGCACCTGTGTTTCGTCATCATCAGAGACGTGCTGAGGTGGTATTCCCATGTCCTCATCATCAGGAAACATAAGTGGTTGTGCGTTAGTGCATTCTATGTCTTCCACCGCTGGGGAAGGGCTAGGTGGATGTTCTTGGGAAACCCTGGCAGCAGAGTCTTCAAACAGCATAAGAGACTGCTGCATAACTTGAAGCTCAGACAGTTTCCCTGATATGCATGGGGGTGATGTGACAGACTGATGGGCTTGGTTTTCATTCGCCATCTGTGCGCTTTCTGCAGAAGACTGGGTGGGAGATAATGTGAACGTGCTGGATCCACTGTCGGCCACCCAATTGACTAATGCCTGTACCTGCTCAGGCCTTACTATCCTTAGAACGGCATTGGGCCCCACCAAATATCCCTGTAAATTCTGGCGGCTACTGGGACCTGAGGTAGTTGGTACACTAGGACGTGTGGCTGTGGCAGAACGGCCACGTCCTCTCCCAGCACGAGAGGGTCCACTAACACCACCACGACCATGTCCGCGTCCGCGTCCCTTACTAGATGTTTTCCTCATTGTTACCGTTCACCACAATAAGAAAAATATTATTTGGCCCAATGTATTGAATTCAAATTCAGGCCTTTTTTTACAGACACCTAGCACTATCTGGCTATCTATTTAGGTACCGTATTACACTAATACAGGCACAGCAGTAATGACAGATTTAGCTGAATATTAATTTGAGGCCTATTATTTAGGCGCTGGGTGACAGGTATACGTTTACGGACAGAATTAGACTTGGATATGCACAGTAGCATGTGTGTGAAGTTATTGAGAATGACCCTATCAGCACCTTGAATCTAATATACCCTTTTAGGGATAGATTTAAATAACCACACTATTGATGGTTAAATAGACTTGGTGGCAGCTTGCCCCTGATGTAGGATATAGCAAAAAAATAACCACACTATTGATGGTTAAATGGACTTGGTGACAACTTGCCCCTGATGTAGGATATAGCAAAAAATAACCACACTATTGATTGTTAAATATACTTGGTGGCAGCTTGTGCTGGCGCACCACAAGCCACAAAATGGCCGCCGATCACCCCAGAAAAAAAGTGACTGAAAAACGCTCTGGGCAGCCTAAAAACAGTGAGCAATTGAATAGCAGCAGTTCAATGATCCACAGCTGTAGATCGATCACTGTCTTAAGTGTTTTGGAGGAGTTAATCACTGCCTAATCTCGCCTTAACGTTGCAGCTGCAACCTCTCCCTACACTTGTATCAGCAGAGTGACGTGCAGCGCTATGTGACCCAAGCTTATATAGAGGCTGGGTCACATGCTGCACTGGCCAATCACAGCAATGCCAATAGTAGGCATGGCTGTGATGGCCTCTTGGGGCAAGTAGTATGACGCTTGTTGATTGGCTGCTTTGCAGCCATTCAAAAAAAGCGCCAAGAAAGCGCCGAACACCGAACCCGAACCCAGACTTTTACGAAAATGTTCGGGTCCGTGTCACGGACACCCCAAAATTCGGTATGAACCCGAACTATACAGTTCGGGTTCGCTCATCCCTAGTCAACTTGGCTGGGCCCGTGAACAAATGAGCGAGCTCCCGATTGACCAGTTTTACAAAGAGAGACGGTAACAGCAAGACACATCTTACCCTGATGATTTCCTCATTGGAGATAACCATTTTTCTACCTGCCCAGTTATGTTCTAGCTTGCTGGCCCCTCCTAGCCCTTCCTAAAGGTCTTCACTTTGCAGTCTGTATGTACAGTTACTTCAGACCTCAGGAACATGGCCTGGTATCTGGTACCCCTGACTCACTACATTACACAAAATTAAAAGGGAAAGGGAACCATTCAAAATAAAACTTGCCACACATGCGCCAAGATTTTGTGCAGTGTTACTAAATGCATTGTACTACAATAACTACATAAGTATAGCAGTTTCATTCCATGCATTGCATTGCATGCAGATACCCAGCAGTTTTACAGAAAAAGTTGTGCTGCAATAACTACATTGATATAGCAGTATAAACCTAGAAACAACAACACCAGAAAACAGTCACCAGTATCATAAAATATAAATCTTTAATGTTAACAATAGATTGAGGTGACATCACCAAGTTGGGGAGGGGGGGGAAGCACATATAGATTGTAACAATTCAGTATCCATAAATATTTTAGATTTTTTTATTTTTATTATTGCAATGTGGCTGGAGGGAATCACTATCGATGAAAAGTAAATACTATATAGTGTTAGAGACACCCCATGGTATCATACAAAAATCATGCTCTTCCCAATCCTGCTACTGCTGCAATAGTCACATACAATAGGTCAAAATCTTACCCATAATGACCTCCAGCACCAGGGACTTTTCCAGACCCAGACCCAATGTGTGTTTTGGTGCTGCCTTCTTCAAGAGGCCCCCTCCGCATTGCATTACCATTGTAAATTGTCAATACTAGTATGAAATGTGTTTGTACAATGGGATAGGTGTACTGTTTAATAATCTGTGTACTAAACCTGTGATTTTACATCTATATGTCTCATAACAAAATGTCTGCTAAATGGAAGAGTGGAAAACAAAAGACCCGCAGGTCCACATCTGAGAATCAGAATGTGGGTAGATGTAGCAGTAGCAGCACCAGCCATCCAGCCAGTAGTAGTAGTATGATTAAATCATAAGGAGGCAAGCATTATTGTTAGTTTCACACTCCCTCAGAGATTTACATTTAATATAAATTTCAATAGGTGCCACATTATTACTGAGGATAAAGAGGATGACATTGTGGACTGGATGGCTTACTCCTCCTCTCAGTTACAGCAGGATAATGTCAAGGTCACCTCTGAGTCTGTACCTTGGAACCAAAGATTATAGAATTCCTCCTGCTCCTCCTCCTTGCAGCCTCATAGAAGCCTTTTAGTTGCATCATTTCTGTCTTCACTGCCCCCTCATAGTGGGGCAACTTATTTTTTTTCCTAAGAAGAGGCAACCAAACCCCATGTTCTATGGAAAATACTCAAGATAGTCTACCTGTTCATGACTTGTTTGAGAAACATCAGTAGGTTCAGGCGGAGGTGGTGGATCCCCATGTATATCTGTGTTGGTGGTGGTGGTAGTAGTAGTAGCACTTGAAGCGAGAGTGGCAGTGGTAGCGACATTAGCATTTGGGGCACTAGGACAAATACAGAGAAGAGAAGTGGTAATGAGGAGGAGGTGACATAAGAGAAGGAGAGTGGTGGCCATGGAGGCAATAAATAGCAGACAAAACCTCACAAACAAATGCCAAGGCCAGACCTGCTTTTATTGTGGTCAGATCGGAAACTAGTTATGCCACTGATAATGTGGGTACAGACTCAAAATGTTTCAAACCTAGGCCAAATTCAGCTGCCACTAACTCTTATGCAGATGAAGGATATAGATGCATGATAGGTGATTCAGCAGTTGCGGCCATGCCACTTAGTTTAAGTTCAGTAGGCATTGGTAGCTCTGTCCAGCTGTCTGTAAACCTTGTCTCATCATCATGAAAAGTGGTGCAGTTCCGAGTCTTTACCAAAATTTAATTCCTATGT
The DNA here is from genome assembly GCF_905171765.1 of Bufo bufo. Lineage (NCBI taxonomy): Eukaryota > Metazoa > Chordata > Amphibia > Anura > Bufonidae > Bufo > Bufo bufo. The sequence goes on along the minus strand of NC_053390.1, from coordinate 690,214,963 downwards.
ATGCCAACGTTCAGAATTTTTGCGAGGCAGGTGTCTTATTCAGAAAATGGTCTCTTCATCCACAAAATTGAATTCTTCTATATGCCATCAGTTGGACTTTTTGCCAGGCAGGTGTCCTGTCCATAAAATGGTCTCATCATCCACAATATGTAATTCTTCAGCAGAATTTTTGCTAGGTGTCAGTAAAAATGATGTAGTCATTATGGAAATATAACACAGTTCCTAGCCTTTTACATAATTTTATTTTGCTGTATCATATTCTTACTTTTGGCCAGCTCTTCATTATTATTATTTTTTTATATTGTCTTTTATATTGTATTTATATTCTACCTGACTGGGGCCTTTCCCTGCCAAATACCCCGTTTACTGACCTCATGGACTTCTGGGCAGGCGGACTGGCCCAGTTTTCTCTTTCTTTACTGTCTTCTCCGACCTCCATCACACCTAAATGGACAAACTTGTCTTCTGTCAGTGTAAAAATCCAAGTTCTGAGCAGGTAGGCACCCTAAATAATGGTAAAAAGGGGTTAGTCACTGAAGATAAGGACAGAGCAGAGTTAATAAATGTGTTTTTTAAGCTCTGTATATACAAAAGAAAAGAAAGGAGCTGATATCTGTGGCGCCAGGGTTGTTAGTACATCCAGTGCTATCTTTTGTGCTGGGGCTGTTAGTACATCCAGTGATATACTCAATTGGCTAACTGTTGATATGGTCCAAGCTAAGTTAAATAAGGCAAATGTGAACAAGGCTCCAGGTCCAGATGGATTACACCCAAGAGTTTTTAAAGAGCTCAGTTCAATCATTGATGTGCCCCTGTTTAAAAATTTTAAAGATTCTGTAGGTACTGGTACAGTGCCAAGTGATTAGCGCAAGGCAAATGTGGTGCCCATATAGAAAAAAGGATCTAGGTCCTCCACAGATAATTAAAGACCAGTTAGTTTAACTTCTGTTGTGGGAAAAATGTTTGAAGGACTCTTAGACTATAGAGGCACTATATACAGGATTATGTGACTGTAAATTATATTATAAGTGATAACCAACATTGGTTAGCCAAGGACAGAAGTTGTCAGACTAATCTGATTTGTTTTTATGAGGAGGTGAGTAGAAGCCTGGACAGAGGGGCGGCTATGGATGTGGTGTTTCTGGATTTTGTAAAGGCTTTTAACCTCTTAAGGACATAGGGCGTACAGGTACGCCCTTGTGCCCTGGTACTTAAGGACACAGGGCGTACCTGTACGCCCTGTGTATTTTCGATCACCGCCGCGCTGTGGGCGGTGATCGGAACCCCGTGCCTGCTCAAATCATTGAGCAGGCACTTGGGGCAAATGCGCCGGGGGGTCCGGTGACCCCCCCATGTATGCGATCTCAGAAAACCGCAGGTCAATTCAGACCTGCGGTTTTCTGCGTTTCCGGGTTGTTCGGGTCTCTGAAGACCCGATAACCCGGAACAGGATGGTCATGGTGGTGTGATTTCACCCCACCAATCACCATCCAGCGATCCTGAGTGGTGATGGTGACATCACCACTCAGGATCGCTTTCTGATTGGTCTGTAGGCGGTCCGGCGGCAGATTCAAAAGAGGCAGGCGCTCCTCTCCTCCTCCTTTTGTGTTCCGGCACCGGAGGAGAGAGGAGCTGCCTGCACGTGTGTCTGCAATCGCTGCCAGCACCCCCAGGACCCGATCTGTGCCCCCAGGACCCGATCTGTGCCCCCAGGACCCCCCATCAGGTAGATAGGGACAGCACAGGGAAAGTTTGGTTTAGGCAGGGAAAAAAAAGGGAAAGTTAGTTTCTGAACTTTTCTAAACTTTGATTGCATCACCCTAGGTAAGGGTGTCTGGGGTCCTCAGCGATGATGATGAGCCCCCAAGGCTGCGGAGACGCCGCCAGGTGGAGCAAGGGGACCGCCATGTTAGGGACCCTGTGGCCCACACTAGTACGAGCAGCTCTGGGGCTCGTACTGGTTTCCCGGCCCACCAGTTAAATCCACCGGAGCCCCCTGCCGGTGAACTTGTCTGGTGTAGCCCAGAGCGATACGAGCCCGTGATTCCTGATTTTGTAGGCCAATCAGGAATCCAGATTTCCACAGTGGGCTACACTGAATATGACTTTTTTTGTCATTTTTTCAGTGACCCACTGGTAAATCTGATGGTGGAGCAGACGAATCTGTATGCCCAACAGTTCGTCGCTCAACACCCGGGCTCCTTTTTGGCCAGGCCCGGTGGCTGGACGCCGGTCAGTGCAGCCGAAATGAGGATATTTTGGGGCCTCGTGCTGCATATGGGCCTGGTCAAAAAACCCAGTGTCAGGCTGTACTGGAGTGGGGACGTCCTATACCAGGCCCCACTTTACAGTACAGCCATGACACGCTCCCGGAAATGTCTGCATTATTCCGATAATGCAGCATGTCCCCCCCGAGGTGATCCTGCCCATGACCGTCTGTATAAGATACGGCCGGTCATCGATCACTTTGGGGCCAAATTCATGGAGGCCTATGTACCTGGAAGGGAGGTCGCGGTTGATGAGTCTCTCATTGCGTTCAAGGGGAGACTCATTTTCCGCCAGTATGTGCCCTCCAAGCGGGCGAGGTATGGCGTGAAGCTATACAAAATTTGTGAGAGTACCTCAGGGTACACTTACAAATTTCGTGTGTACGAGGGGCGAGATTCCCGGATTCAACCCCCAGAATGTCCCGCCACTCTGGGTGTTACCGGGAAACTTGTGTGGGACCTTATGTACCCACTGCTGGATAAGGGTTACCACCTTTACGTGGATAACTTTTATACCAGTATCCCCTTGTTCCAGTCCCTTGCCGCCAGATCCACGTCCGCTTGTGGGACCGTGCGGAAAAATCAACGCGGCCTCCCTGCCCACCCCCTCCAGGTACCTATCCCCAGGGGTGAGACCCGTGCCCTTACCACTGGAAACCTGTTGCTGGTCAGGTATAAGGACAAGAGGGATGTCCTTATGCTGTCCACAATTCATGGTAACGGCATCAGCCCTGTCCCTGTGCGAGGTACCGCGGCAACGGTCCTCAAGCCTGATTGTATCGTCGCCTACAATCGGTATATGGGAGGAGTTGATCTCTCGGATCAAGTCCTCAAGCCATATAATGCCATGCGCAAAACCCGGGCATGGTACAAAAAAGTTGCGGTCTACTTGGTGCAGGTTGCCATGTACAACTCTTTTGTACTATCCCGAAGCGCTGGCAGCACAGGGACATTCCTCCAGTTCTATGAGGCAGTCCTCAAGGCCCTGATCTTTTCGGACCGGGAAAGAGCAGGCCGGAGTACCTCGGGAACTGTAGGTGCCCGGATCGTCCCTGGCCAACACTTTCCAGGTGTGGTCCCCCATACTGGAAAGAAGGGACGAACCCCAAAAAAGTGCAGAGTGTGTCGCAGGAGGGGGATACGGAAGGACACGACTACTCAGTGCGACACGTGCCCCGATCATCCGGGCCTCTGCATTGACGGTTGCTTCAGGGAGTATCACACTTCCATGGAGTACTAAATTTATATCCCAATTTAGCACTGACATCGGATAAAAAAAAATGGTTCTCAGACTTGAGACACCCAAAAAAAAAAAAAAAATTTATTAAAAGTAGACATATTAGGTATCGCCGCGTCGGTAATAATCTCCTCTATAAAACTACCCCATGACCTAACCCCCCAGATTAACACGGTCAAGGGGAAAAAAAAAAAAAGGTATAAAAAAAGTTTTTTTTTTGTCACCTTACATAATAAAAAGTTTAATAGCAAGCGATCAAAAAGTCATATAGCCCCCAAAATAGTGCCAATAAAACCGTCCGCTCATCCCGCAAAAAATGAGCCCCCACATGAGATAATTGGATAAAAAAAAATTAAAAAAAATGACCCTTAGACTTTAGAGATACCCAAAAAATATTTTGTATCAAAAAAGATAATATAGTCTAAAACCTAAATAATTGTAAAAAAAAGTAGACTTATTAGGTATTGCCGCGTCTGTAAGAATCTCCTCTATAAAAATACCCCATTACCCAACCCCCCAGATTAACACGGTCAAAAAAAAAAAAAAAATAGGTGCACAAAATGAATTTTTTTGTCACCTTACATAACAAAAAGTTTAATAGCAAGCGATAAAAAAGTCATATAGCCCCTAAAATAGTGCCAATAAAACCGTCCGCTCATCCCGCAAAAAATGAGCACCCACATGAGATAATTGGATAAAAATTTTTTTTTGAAAAATGACCCTTAGACTTTAGAGATACCCAAAAAATAATTTGTATCAAAAAAGATAATATAGTCTAAAACCTAAATAATTGTAAAAAAAAGTAGACTTATTAGGTATTGCCGCGTCCGTAAGAATCTCCTCTATAAAAATATCCCATTACCTAACCCCCCAGATTAACACGGTTAAAAAAAAAAAAAAAACGGTGCCAAAACCGCTATTTTTGGTACTTTTCCATTTCAATCCGTTTTTTACGGTAACAAAACAAGGGTTAACAACCAAACAAAACTTAATATTTATTACCCTAATACTGCAGTTTACAGAAACACCACATTTGTGGTCGTAAACTGCTGTATCAGTAAAAGGGAGGCCGCAAAAGGAAAGGACCGACATGGTTTCTGGAAGGCCGATTTTGATGGCCTTTTTTATTGACACCATGTCCCTTTTGAAGCCCCCCTGATGCACTCTAGAGTAAAAACTCCCCAAAACTGACCCCATCTAAGAAACTACACCCCTCAAGGTATTCAAAACTGATTATACAAACTTTATTAACCCTTTAGGTGTTCCTCAACAGTTAATGGCAAATGGAGATGAAATTTCAGAATTTAAATTTTTGGTAACCTTGCCTCACAAAAATGTAATATAGAGCAACCAAAAATCATATTTACCCTAAAAATAGTCCCCAAAAAAATGCCACCTTATCCCGTAGTTTCCAAAATGGGGTCACTTTTAGGGAGTTTCTACTCCAGGGGTGCATCAGAGGGGTTGAAACAGGACACGGTGTAAATAAACCGGTCCATAAAAATCAGCCCTCCAAAAACCAAACGGCGCACCTTTCACTCTACGCCCCGCTGTGTGGCCGTACAGTAGTTTACGGCCACATATTGGGTGTTTCTGTAAACGGCAGAGTCAGGGCAATAAAGATACAGTCTTGTTTGGCTGTTAACCCTTGCTTTTTTAGTGGAAAAAATGGGTTAAAATGGAAAATAAGGCAAAAAAATTAAATTTTCAAATTTCATCGCCATTTGCCAATAACTCTTGTGCAACACCTAAAGGGTTAACGACATATGTAAAATCAGTTTTGAATACCTTGAGGGGTGTAGATTCTTAGATGGGGTCACTTTTAGGGAGTTTCTACTCTAGGGGTGCATCAGGGGGCTTCAAATGGGACATGGTGTAAATAAACCAGTCCATAAAAATCAGCCCTCCAAAAAACCAAACGGCGCACCTTTCACTCTACGCCCCGCTGTGTGGCCGTACAGTAGTTTACAGCCACATATTGGGTGTTTCTGTAAACGACAGAGTCAGGGCAATAAAGATACAGTCTTGTTTGGCTGTTAACCCTTGCTTTGTTAGTGGAAAAAATGGGTTAAAATGGAAAATTAGACAAAAAAATGAAATTCTCAAATTTCCTCCCCATTTGCCAATAACTCTTGTGCAACACCTAAAGGGTTAACAACGTATGCAAAATCAGTTTTGAATACCTTGAGGGGTGTAGTTTCTTAGATGGGGTCATTTTTGGGTGGTTTCTATTATGTAAGCCTCGCAAAGTGACTTGAGACCTGAACTGGTCCCTAAAAATGGAGTTTTTGTAAATTTCTGAAAAAAGCCTTATAACATCCCCAAAAAATAAAATATCATTCCCAAAACAATTCAAACATGAAGTAGACATATGGGGAATGTAAAGTCATCACAATTTTTGGGGGTATTACTATGTATTACAGAAGTAGAGAAACTGAAACTTTGAAATTTTCAAATTTTTCAAAATTTTTGTTAAATTAGGTATTTTTTGGTGCAAAAAAAAATATTTTTTGGACTTCATTTTACCAGTGTCATGAAGTACAATATGTGACGAAAAAACAATCTCAGAATGGCCTGGATAAATCAAAGCGTTTTAAAAGTTATCAGCACTTAAAGGGACTCTGGTCAGATTTGCAAAAAATGGCCTGGTCCTAAGGTGTAAAAAGGCTGTGTCCTTAAGGGGTTAAAACTGTCCCTTACAGACGTTTGATAGGTATGCTTGGAAAGTATAGTTTGTAATTGTAATGAAAACTGGCTGAAGGACCGTGTCTAGAGGGTTGTGGTCAATGATTCCTATTCAGAATGGTCCCGGGTTATAAGTGGTGTACCCCAAGGTTCAGTGCTTGGCCCTCTATTATTTAATTTATTTATTAATGATATCGAGGATGGTATTAATAGCAGCATTTCAATTTTTGCATATGACCCTAAGCTATGTACAGTTGTGGCCAAAAGTTTTGAGAATGACACAAATATTAGTTTTCACAAAGTTTGCTGCTAAACTGCTTTTAGATCTTTGTTTCAGTTGTTTCTGTGATGTAGTGAAATATAATTACACGCACTTCATACGTTTCAAAGGCTTTTATCGACAATTACATGGCATTTATGCAAAGAGTCAGTATTTGTAGTGTTGGCCCTTCTTTTTCAGGACCTCTGCAATTCGACTGGGCATGCTCTCAATCAACTTCTGGGCCAATTCCTGACTGATAGCAACCCATTCTTTCATAATCACTTCTTGGAGTTTGTCAGAATTAGTGGGTTTTTGTTTGTCCACCCGCCTCTTGAGGATTGACCACAAGTTCTCAATGGGATTAAGATCTGGGGAGTTTCCAGGCCATGGACCCAAAATGTCAATGTTTTGGTCCCCGAGCCACTTAGTTATCACTTTTGCCTTATGGCACGGTGCTTCATCGTGCTGGAAAATGCATTGTTCTTCACCAAACTGTTGTTGGATTGTTGGAAGAAATTGCTGTTGGAGGGTGTTTTGGTACCATTCTTTATTCATGGCTGTGGTTTTTTTTTTGGGCAAAATTGTGAGTGAGCCCACTCCCTTGGATGAGAAGCAACCCCAAACATGAATGGTCTCAGGATGCTTTACTGTTGGCATGACACAGGACTGATGGTAGCGCTCACCTTTTCTTCTCTGGACAAGCCTTTTTCCAGATGCCCCAAACAATCAGAAAGAGGCTTCATCGGAGAATATGACTTTGCCCCAGTCCTCAGCAGTCCATTCACCATACTTTCTGCAGAAGATCAATCTGTCCCTGATGTTTTTTTTGGAGAGAAGTGGCTTCTTTGCTGGCCTTGACACCAGGCCATCTTCCAAAATTCTTCGCCTCACTGTGCGTGCAGATGCGCTCACACCTGCCTGTTGCCATTCCTGAGCAAGCTCTGTACTGGTGGCACTCCGATCCCACAGCTGAATCCTCTTTAGGAGACGATCCTGGCGCTTGCTGGACTTTCTTGGACGCCCTGAAGCCTTTTTAACAAGAATTGAACCTCTTTCCTTGAAGTTCTTGATGATCCTATAAATTGTTGATTGAGGTGCAATCTTAGTAGCCACAATATCCTTGCCTGTGAAGCCATTTTTATGCAACGCAATGATGGCTGCACACGTTTCTTGGCAGGTCACCATGGTTATTAATGGAAGAACAATGATTTCAAGCAACACCCTCCTTTTAACATGTCAAGTCTACCATTTTAACCCAATCAGCCTGACATAATGATCTCCAGCCTTGTGCTCGTCAACATTCTCACCTGAGTTAACAAGACGATTACTGAAATGATCTCAGCAGGTCCTTTAATGACAGCAATGAAATGCAGTGGAAAGTTTTTTTTGGGATTAAGTTCATTTTCATGGCAAAGAAGGACTATGCAATTCATCTGATCACTCTTCATAACATTCTGGAGTATATGCAAATTGCTATTATAAAAACTTAAGCAGCAACTTTTCCAATTTCCAATATTTATGTAATTCTCAAAACTTTTGGCCACGACTGTAGTTCTGTACAGTCTATGGAAGATGTCCATAAACTACAAGCTGACTTGAACACTGAGTGATTGGGCATCAACTTAGCAAATGAGGTTCAATGTGGATAAATGTAAAGTTATGCATCTTGGTAGTAATAATCTCTATATACAAACAAACTGAAAATAATGGCGTGGTGTTAAACAGGTACGAAGTGCTCAAACCCATATGCAGTTGTGCATATATACACAGGGGAGCAAATTCTGCACTTGTGGCCCGTTGCTAATGGCGATCCCCAGCAAAAATGCATACAGTGGTGGATGCCCGCAGCGGACCACAAGTACCACAATAAACATCCTACACAAGATAGCAATTATGTGGATGTGATAAACAATATAACAATATAATAATAGCAAAGACAAGTGCACTCTGCGGTCTCACTAAACCCTCAAAATAATGCTAAAATTGAGAGATTAGCCAACATATCCTACTGTGGAGGACATGTCTGAGCCCGAGCACCGCGCCAAGGTTTCTCAATTAGCTCGGGTCCTAACCCTCACCTACCTAAGCCGTATGGGCAATACCAGGGGCCAGTGGGCGAATTACAGGAGCATGAGGTCCGACTCACAAACAACTCGCCAGTTACCTCCAGCATGTAACCATGCTAGCAATGGGAGGAGGGAGGAGTCTGCGAGTCCCACTCAAGACTGGCTGACATGGCCCAGGCCTCGCAGGTGCACCTAAATGTAGCCTGTGGATGGAAAACAGGCATCTCTATATACAAACAAACTGAAAAAAATGGCATGGTATTAAACAGGCAGGAAGTGCTTAAACCCATATGCAGTTGTGCATATATACAGGGGAGCAAATCCTGCACTTGTGGCCCGTTGCTAATGGCGATCCCCAGCAAAAAAGCATACAGTGGAGGATGCCCGCAGCGGACCACAACATAGAAACATAGAAACATAGAATGTGTCGGCAGATAAGAACCATTTGGCCCATCTAGTCTGCCCAATATACTAAATACTATGGATAGCCCCTGGCCCTACCTCTATGAAGGATGGCCTTATGCCTATCCCATGCATGCTTAAACTCCTCCACTGTATTTGCAGCTGCCACTTCTGCAGGAAGGCTATTCCATGCATCCACTACTCTCTCAGTAAAGTAATACCTCCTGATATTACTTTTAAACCTTTGCCCCTCTAATTTAAAACTATGTCCTCTTGTAGCAGTTTTTCTTCTTTTAAATATTCTTTCCTCTTTTACCTTGTTGATTCTCTTTATGTATTTAAAAGTTTCTATCATATCCCCTCTGTCTCTTCTTTCTTCCAAGCTATACATATTAAGGTCCTTTAACCTTTCCTGGTAAGTTTTATCCTTCAATCCATGTACTAGTTTAGTAGCTCTTCTCTGAACTCTCTCCAAAGTATCAATATCCTTCTGGAGATATGGTCTCCAGTACTGAGCACAATACTCCAAATGAGGTCTCACTAGTGCTCTGTAGAGCGGCATGAGCACCTCCCTCTTTCTACTGGTAATTCCTCTTGCTATACACCCAAGCATTCTGCTAGCATTTCCTGCTGCTCTGTGACATTGTCTGCCTACCTTTAAGTCTTCTGAAATAATGACCCCTAAATCCCTTTCCTCAGATTCTGAGTACCAGTACCAGATACTAATTACCACAATAGACATCCTACACAAGATAATTATGTGGATGTGACAACCAATATAACAATATAATAACAATAGCAAAGACAGGTGCACTCTGCGGTCTTACTAAACCCTCAAACTAAACCCTTAAAATTGAAAGATTAGCCAACATATCCTACTGTGGAGGACATGTCTGAGCCCGAGCACCGCGCCAAGGTTTCTCAAGTAGCTCGGGTCCCACACCACAGTGTGGTAAAAATAACATAATTTTATTATTTGGTTCACTCCAGTGTTGATAATGCCACATTTTTATATATTTTTTTTTTTTTTACTATTTTTCTCTCCTCCTGCAGCTTGTCAGCTATGCAACTGCTCCCTCTCCTCTTCCAGATTGAAAGGAAGGGAGGATGGTGGCTGCTTTAACTGCTCATATGTCTGGTTTGGTGCTAGCTAGAGATGTGGTATTCCAAGCTTTCAAACAATGCCAGAATCACAGCAATATCTTCATTACATGGGAAAATATCACTGTTGCAAATCAAGATGCAGTGAACACAGCTGAAAGTGAAAGTAAAAGCAGGTTTTACCCACAATTATTCTCGACTCTTCTAACAGTGATATCTCCTCTTTGACTTGGACTAATGCGGTCATTTTGGTCTTGTATGAAAGCCTGCAATGCCAGCTGACCATCCAGGAGATATCAGCAGCTAAAGCAGCCACCCCCCCTTCCAAGCTGAGCTTGGGAAGAATACTTAAAGGGAACCTGTCACCTGGATTTTGGGTATAGAGCTGAGGACATGGGCTGTTAGATCGCCGCTAGCACATCCGCAATATCCATTCCCCATAGCTCTCTGTGCTTTTATTGTGTCAAAAAACGATTTTTATATATATATATATATATATATATATACACTGCGTGCAGAATTATTAGGCAAATGAGTATTTTGACCACATCATCCTCTTTATGCATGTTGTCTTACTCCAAGCTGTATAGGCTCGAAAGCCTACTACCAATTAAGCATATTAGGTGATGTGCATCTCTGTAATGAGAAGGGGTGTGGTCTAATGACATCAACACCCTATATTAGGTGTGCATAATTATTAGGCAACTTCCTTTCCTTTGGCAAAATGGGTCAAAAGAAGGACTTGACAGGCTCAGAAAAGTCTAAAATAGTGAGATATCTTGCAGAGGGATGCAGCACTCTTAAAATTGCAAAGCTTCTGAAGCGTGATCATCGAACAATCAAGCGTTTCATTCAAAATAGTCAACAGGGTCGCAAGAAGCGTGTGGAAAAACCAAGGCGCAAAATAACTGCCCATGAACTGAGAAAAGTCAAGCGTGCAGCTGCCAAGATGCCACTTGCCACCAGTTTGGCCATATTTCAGAGCTGCAACATCACTGGAGTGCCCAAAAGCACAAGGTGTGCAATACTCAGAGACATGGCCAAGGTAAGAAAGGCTGAAAGACGACCACCACTGAACAAGACACACAAGCTGAAACGTCAAGACTGGGCCAAGAAATATCTCAAGACTGATTTTTCGAAGGTTTTATGGACTGATGAAATGAGAGTGAGTCTTGATGGGCCAGATGGATGGGCCCGTGGCTGGATTGGTAAAGGGCAGAGAGCTCCAGTCCGACTCAGACGCCAGCAAGGTGGAGGTGGAGTACTGGTTTGGGCTGGTATCATCAAAGATGAGCTTGTGGGGCCTTTTCGGGTTGAGGATGGAGTCAAGCTCAACTCCCAGTCCTACTGCCAGTTTCTGGAAGACACCTTCTTCAAGCAGTGGTACAGGAAGAAGTCTGCATCCTTCAAGAAAAACATGATTTTCATGCAGGACAATGCTCCATCACACGCGCCCAAGTACTCCACAGCATGGCTGGCAAGAAAGGGTATAAAAGAAGAAAATCTAATGACATGGTCTCCTTGTTCACCTGATCTGAACCCCATTGAGAACCTGTGGTCCATCATCAAATGTGAGATTTACAAGGAGGGAAAACAGTACACCTCTCTGAACAGTGTCTGGGAGGCTGTGGTTGCTGCTGCACGCAATGTTGATGGTGAACAGATCAAAACACTGACAGAATCCATGGATGGCAGGCAGTGTCCTTGCAAAGAAAGGTGGCTATATTGGTCACTGATTTGTTTTTGTTTTGTTTTTGAATGTCAGAAATGTATATTTGTGAATGTTGAGATGTTATATTGGTTTCACTGGTAAAAATAAATAATTGAAATGGGTATATATTTGTTTTTTTGTTAAGTTGCCTAATAATTATGCACAGTAATAGTCACCTGCACACATAGATATCCCCCTAAAATAGCTAAAACTAAAAACAAACTAAAAACTACTTCCAAAAATATTCAGCTTTGATATTAATGAGTTTTTTGGGTTCATAGAGAACATGGTTGTTGTTCAATAATAAAATTAATCCTCAAAAATACAACTTGCCTAATAATTCTGCACTCCCTGTATATATAATATGTAAATGAGGCAAGTAAGAAGCACAAGGAGCTGTTACTAATGTTTCCAGCTGTCTCCTGAGTCCTGTCTCCTCCATGCTTCAGAGAGGAGTCCAGCGTTCTCTGACTTTGAGCCAAGCCACGCCCACTGTGAAGGAGCCCAGAACCGCCCCGCATCGTCCGAATCTCCTTCTTGCTCTACGACGTCACAAAGCTAGGAGTGCTGGGCTCCTTCACAGTGGGCGTGGCTGGGCTCAAAGTCAGAGAACGCTGGACTCCTCTCTGAAGCATGGAGGAGACAGGACTCACCTAAGGTTCATTTACATAGATAGATATAAAATATTTTTTTTGACACAATAAAAGCACAGAAAGCTATGGGGACTGGATAGTGCGGGTGACAGGTTCCCTTTAAATACTTTTTCCACGACCCAAGCTGTGCTCAGGAAGAACAGTTAGATGGTTAAAAGAGCATAACAAATGTGATAATACAATGAGTTTTTAACCCCTTAAGGACTTAGGACGTACCGGTATGCCATGTTTACCGGTATATCCTAACTTTAAAACGACATTGCGGCGTGGCGGGGGTTAATCGGAACATGATGTCCGCTGAAAGCATTCAGCAGGCATCCTGTCACAACGCCAGGGGGGTCGTGTGACCCCCCCGCATCGGCGATCGCCGCAAACCGCAGGTCAATTCAGACCTGCGGTTTGCGGCTTTTACCTGGTGCCGGCGATCGGCGGTGCCATCGGGTCCCCATGCGGCTGTAGGGGGGACCTGATGGCATGGAAGGCAGCGCGATGCCTTCCTGAGGCATCGCGCTTTCTTCCGGTGACGAGCCTGTGAGACCCAGCCCCCTGGAAGTATTGGAATGCATTGTAAAGGGGATTAGACCCCCAAAAGTTCAAGTCCCTAAGTGGGACAAAAAATATGTGTGAAAAAAGTGAAAAAAAAGTTGAAAAAATAAAGTTTTCCCCCCAAAATATTAAAAGTTTCAAGTTAAAATTAACAAAAACGTCATTTTCCCCAAATAAAGTTAAAAAAAAATTGGTAAAAAATAGGGGGAAAAAAAAGTATACATATTAGGTATCGCCGTGTCCGTATCGACCGGCTCTATAAACATATCACATGACCTAACCCCTCAGATGAACACCGTAAAAAATAAAAAAATTAAAAAAATAAAAACTGTGCTAAATAAACCATTTTTTTGTCACCTTACATCACAAAAAGTACAACAGCAAGCGATCAAAAAGGCATTTGCCCACCAAAATAGTACCAATCTAACCATCACCTCATCCCGCAAGAAATGAGCCCTTACCTGAGACAATCGCCCAAAAAATATAAAAACTATGGCTCAGAATATGGAGACACTAAAACATCATTATTTTTGTTTTAAAAAAGCTGTTATTGTGTAAAACTTACATAAGTAAAAAAAAGTATACATATTAGGTATCGCCGCGTCCGTATCGACCGGCTCTATAAAAATATCACATGACCTAGCCCCTCAGATGAACACCGTAAAAAATAAAAAATAAAAACTGTCCTAAATAAACCATTTTTTGTCACCTTACATCACAAAAAGTGTAATAGCAAGCGATCAAAAAGTCATATGCGCCAATCAAACCGTCATCTCATCCCGCAAAAAATTAGACCCTACCTAAGATAATCGCCCAAAAACTGAAAAAAACTATGGCTCTCAGAATATGGAGACACTAAAACATGATTTTGTTGTTTCAAAAATGATATTATTGTGTAAAACTTACATAAATAAAAGAAAGTATACATATTAGGTATCGCAGCATCCGTGACAACCTGGTCTATAAAAATATCACATGATCTAACCTGTCAGACAAATGTTGCAAATAACAAAAAATAAAAACGGTGCCAAAACAGCTATTTCTTGTTACCTTGCCTCACAAAAAGTGTAATATAGAGCAACCAAAAATCAGATGTACCCTAAACTAGTACCAACAATACTGCCACCCTATCCCGTAGTTTCTAAAATGGGGTCACTTTTTTGGAGTTTCTACTCTAGGGGTGCATCAGGGGGGCTTCAAATGGGATATGGTGTCAAAAAACCAGTCCAGCAAAACCTGCCTTTCAAAAACCGTATGGCATTCCTTTCCTTCTGCGCCCTGCCGTGTGCCCGTACAGCGGTTTACGACCACATATGGGGTGTTTCTGTAAACTACAGAATCAGGGCCATAAATATTGAGAAAATGAGTAAAATTAGACTCCAGCACTCACTTTTTTTCGAAGTATCAAGTTCTCCATTTATTCAAGTTACACACGGACAGTACAGGGCTCAAGAATTCTCTTGGTACAGGCTGTTTTTGACGCGTTTCGAAAAGTCTTATTCGAAAAGTCTTATTCGAAAAGTCTTATTCACTTTTACGAATAAGACTTTTTGAAACGCGTCAAAAACAGCCTGTACCAAGAGAATTCTTGAGCCCTGTACTGTCCGTGTGTAACTTGAATAAATGGAGAACTTGATACTTCGAAAAAAAGTGAGTGCTGGAGTCTAAATTTACTCATTTTCTATGTACCTGAACAAGGAGGTTGAAAAACCAGGACACCGAGTACGCGGATACATTTCTACCGCAGATATAGTGAGCTGGTATCCCACAGTATACATTTTAACCATAAATATTGAGTTTGGTTGTTAACCCTTGCTTTGTAACTGGAAAAAAATTATTAAAATGAAAAATCTGCCAAAAAAGTGAAATTTTGAAATTGTATCTCTATTTTCCATTAATTTTTGTGGAACACCTAAAGGGTTAACGACATTTGTAAAATCAGTTTTGAATACCTTGAGGGGTGTAGTTTATAGAATGGGGTCATTTTGGGTGGTTTCTATTATGTAAGCCTCGCAAAGGGACTTCAGACCTGAACTGGTCCCTAAAAATTGGGTTTTTGAAAATTTCAGAAAAATTTTAAGATTTGCTTCTAAACTTCTAAGCCTTGTAACATCCCCAAAAAATAAAATATCATTCCCAAAATGATCCAAACATGAAGTAGACATATGGGGAATGTAAAGAAATAACTATTTTTGGAGGTATTACTATGTATTATAGAAGTAGAGAAATTGAAACTTGGAAATTTGCAATTTTTTACAAATTTTTGGAATTTTACCAGTGTCATGAAGTACAATATGTGATGAAAAAAAACTGTCTCAATATGGCCTGGATAAGTTAAAGCGTTTTAAAGTTATCAGCACTTAAAGTGACACTGGTCAGATTTGCAAAAAAACTTAAGGGGTTAAACAGGCTGTTTGTTAAAACTGTCAACCATGCACATACCCATAGCTATATATGCCACTGTCACATATTATTTCCTATTGCTGTCATTGTGTTAACCAGTTGCCGCAACTGTAACGCCGAAAGGCGTCATCGCGGCGGCTCCCTCAGGCTACGCTAACGCCGATTGGCGTCATCTCGCGTGAGCCGAGATTTCCTGTGAACGCGCGCACACAGGCGCGCGCGCTCACAGGAACGGAAGGTAAGAGAGTTGATCTCCAGCCTGCCAGCGGCGATCGTTCGCTGGCAGGCTGGAGATGTGATTTTTTTAACCCCTAACAGGTATATTAGACGCTGTTTTGATAACAGCGTCTAATATACCTGCTACCTGGTCCTCTGGTGGTCCCCTTTGTTTGGATCGACCACCAGAGGACACAGGTAGCTCAGTAAAGTAGCAGCAAGCACCACTACACTACACTACACCACCCCCGTCACTTATTAACCCCTTATTAGCCCCTGATCACCCCATATAGACTCCCTGATCACCCCCCTGTCATTGATTACCCCCTGTCATTGATCACACCCCTGTAAAGCTCCATTCAGATGTCCGCATGATTTTTACGGATCCACTGATAGATGGATCGGATCCGCAAAACGCATACGGACGTCTGAATAGAGCCTTACAGGGGCGTGATCAATGACTGTGGTGATCACCCCATATAGACTCCCTGATCACCCCCCTGTCATTGATTACCCCCTTGTCATTGATAACCCCCTGTAAAGCTCCATTCAGACGTCCGCATGATTTTTACGGATCCACTGATAGATGGATCGGATCCGCAAAACGCATACGGACGTCTGAATGGAGCCTTACAGGGGCATGATCAATGACTGTGGTGATCACCCCATATAGACTCCCTGATCACCCCCCTGTCATTGATCACCCCCCTGTCATTGATCACCCCCCTGTAAAGCTCCATTCAGACGTCCGCATGATTTTTACGGATCCACTGATAGATGGATCGGATCCGCAAAACGCATACGGACGTCTGAATGGAGCCTTACAGGGGCGTGATCAATGACTGTGGTGATCACCCCATATAGACTCCCTGATCACCCCCCTGTCATTGATTACCCCCCTGTCATTGATAACCCCCTGTAAAGCTCCATTCAGACGTCCGCATGATTTTTACGGATCCACTGATAGATGGATCGGATCCGCAAAACACATACAGGTGTCTCCCTGGAGCCTTCCAGGGGGGGTGATCACCCCATATAGACTCCCTGATCACCCCCCTGTCATTGATCACCCCCCCTGTCAGGCTGCATTCAGATGTCCGTATGATTTTTACGGATACATGGATCGGATCCGCAAAACACATACGGACATCTGAATGAAGCCTTATAGGGGGGTGATCAATGACAGGGGGATGATCACCCCATATAGACTCCCTGATCACCCCCCTGTCATTGATCACCCCCCCTGTCATTGATCACCCCCCTGTCATTGATCACCCCCCTGTAAAGCTCCATTCAGACGTCCGCATGATTTTTACGGATCCACTGATAGATGGATCGGATCCGCAAAACACATACAGGCGTCTCCCTGGAGCCTTCCAGGGGGGGTGATCACCCCATATAGACTCCCTGATCACCCCCCTGTCATTGATCACCCCCCCTGTCATTGATCACCCCCCCTGTCAGGCTGCATTCAGATGTCCGTATGATTTTTACGGATCCACGGATACATGGATCGGATCCGCAAAACACATACGGACATCTGAATGGAGCCTTATAGGGGGGTGATCAATGACAGGGGGGTGATCACCCCATATAGACTCCCTGATCACCCCCCTGTCATTGATCACCCCCCTGTCATTGATCACCCCTCTGTAAGGCTCCATTCAGACATTTTTTTGGCCCAAGTTAGCGGAAATTATTTTTTTTTTCTTACAAAGTCTAATATTCCACTAACTTGTGTCAAAAAATAAAATCTCACATGAAGTCACCATACCCCTCACGGAATCCAAATGCGTAAAAATTTTTAGACATTTATATTCCAGACTTCTTCTCACGCTTTAGGGCCCCTAGAATGCCAGGGCAGTATAAATACCCCACATGTGACCCCATTTCGGAAAGAAGACACCCCCAGGTATTCCGTGAGGGGCATATTGAGTCCATGAAAGATTGAAATTTTTGTCCCAAGTTAGCGGAAAGGGAGACTTTGTGAGAAAAAAAAAAAAAAAAAATCAATTTCTGCTAACTTGTGCCAAAAAAAAAAAATTCTATGAACTTGCCATGCCCCTCATTGAATACCTTGGGGTGTCTTCTTTCCAAAATGGGGTCACATGTGGGGTATTTATACTGCCCTGGCATTTTAGGGGCCCTAAAGCGTGAGAAGAAGTCTGGGATCCAAATGTCTAAAAATGCCCTCATAAAAGGAATGTGGGCCCCTTTGCGCATCTAGGCTGCAAAAAAGTGTCACACATCTGGTATCGCCGTACTCAGGAGAAGTTGGGCAATGTGTTTTGGGGTGTCATTTTACATATACCCAGGCTGGGTGAGATAAATATCTTGGTCAAATGCCAACTTTGTATAAAAAAATTGGAAAAGTTGTCTTTTGCCGAGATATTTCTCTCACCCAGCATGAGTATATGTAAAAAGACACCCCAAAACACATTGCCCAACTTCTCCTGAATACGGCGATACCACATGTGTGACACTTTTTTGCAGCCTAGGTGGGCAAAGGGGCCCACATTCCAAAGAGCACCTTTAGGATTTCACAGGTCATTTACCTACTTACCACACATTAGGGCCCCTGGAAAATGCCAGGGCAGTATAACTACCTCACAAGTGACCCCATTTTGGAAAGAAGACACCCCAAGGTATTCCGTGAGGGGCATGGCGAGTTCCTAGAATTTTTTATTTTTTGTCACAAGTTAGTGGAAAATGATGATTTTTTTATTTATTTTTTCCTTACAAAGTCTCATATTCCACTAACTTGTGACAAAAAATAAAAACTTCCATGAACTCACTATGCCCATCAGCGAATACCTTGGTGTGTCTTCTTTCCAAAATGGGGTCACTTGTGGGGTAGTTATACTGCCCTGGCATTCTAGGGGCCCAAATGTGTGGTAAGGAGTTTGAAATCAAATTCTGTAAAAAATGACCAGTGAAATCCGAAAGGTGCTCTTTGGAATATGGGCCCCTTTTGCCCACCTAGGCTGCAAAAAAGTGTCACACATGTGGTATCTCCGTATTCAGGAGAAGTTGGGGAATGTGTTTTGGGGTGTCATTTTACATACACCCATGCTGGGTGAGAGAAATATCTTGGCAAAAGACAACTTTTCCCATTTTTTTATACAAAGTTGGCATTTGACCAAGATATTTATCTCAACCAGCATGGGTATATGTAAAATGACACCCCAAAACACATTCCACAACTTCTCCTGAATACGGAGATACCACATGTGTGACACTTTTTTGCAGCCTAGGTGGGCAAAGGGGCTCAAATTCCAAAGAGCACCTTTCGGATTTCACCGGCCATTTATTACAGAATTTGATTTCAAACTCCTTACCACACATTTGGGCCCCTAGAATGCCAGGGCAGTATAACTACCCAACAAGTGACCCCATTTTGGAAAGAAGACACCCCAAGGTATTCGCTGATGGGCATAGTGAGTTCATGGAAGTTTTTATTTTTTGTCACAAGTTAGTGGAATATGAGACTTTGTAAGGAAAAAAAAAATAAAAAAATCATCATTTTCCGCTAACTTGTGACAAAAAATAAAAAGTTCTATGAACTCACTATGCCCATCAGCGAATACCTTAGGGTGTCTACTTTCCGAAATGGGGTCATTTGTGGGGTGTTTGTACTGTCTGGCCATTGTAGAACCTCAGGAAACATGACAGGTGCTCAGAAAGTCAGAGCTGCTTCAAAAAGCGGAAAATTTACATTTTTGTACCATAGTTTGTAAACGCTATAATTTTTACCCAAACCATTTTTTTTTTACCCAAACATTTTTTTTTTATCAAAGACATGTAGAACAATAAATTTAGAGCAAAATTTATATATGGATGTCGTTTTTTTTGCAAAATTTTACAACTGAAAGTGAAAAATGTCATTTTTTGGCAAAAAAAACGTTAAATTTCGATTAATAACAAAAAAAGTAAAAATGTCAGCAGCAATGAAATACCACCAAATGAAAGCTCTATTAGTGAGAAGAAAAGGAGATAAAATTCATTTGGGTGGTAAGTTGCATGACCGAGCAATAAACCGCTAAAGTTGTGGAGTGCCGATTTGTAAAAAAGGGCCTGGTCTTTAGGGGGGTATAAACCTGTGGTCCTTAAGTGGTTAAAGAGCTTAAAAGGGGGACAAAATAAAAAGAGAGAAAGACAAGAGAGAAAAAAATAGGAGTCCTAGAAGACTTTGGAGTGTGATATCCCAATTTTCAGAGCAATTGGAGCACTTTTGATTTGGGTAAAATTGATTTGGACCCGAATAAAAAAAGTTCATTAAAGTTTGATTATCTCTAGTTTAGAAAGTAATCTCAATATAAACAAAATAGTGCCAAAGTTTGTAGATCGAGATGGGATAAAGACCAGTATGGAGATCCATTATTTAAAATGTCCATCATGTCTAGAGAATATAACTACAAATCCACTAGAAATCTTGGATATTTAGGGAGAAAAATGGGAGCATTATATAAACAGGGTTTTCCAGCCAATAAAAATAATTTACAAATGTCTCAAAATGCTTTAGCATACCACACCTACAGAGTATGCCACACTGTATGGCATATTCCAATGTAGTGAGATACGTTAAGGTTTGCCATCAGACGTATACATCGGGAAAATATCTCTAAACTGAGGAGATATTAACATGATGTTAATAAAACCTTAGTATGAGCAATTTACCATTTCTGTCACCTTAGGAGAAAAGCAAAATATAAACATATTATATCTACTGGCCCTGTCAATCAACAAGAGGAGGGGGCGGTTTTTTGCGGCGGCTACCAGCAAGTAGACACCCAACTTGCTGGTAGTGAAGCGATTAGCATATTTTAAAAGATCATTTTTTAAGGAAAAGAAACCACAGAAAAAGGTAAGATCCCCATATAGGGAATAGTCCTTAAATAACGATTTTATAAAAACAAAAAAATAAAAGGGTTTTGGGGGTGACAGAAGCCCTTTTAAGTCTCCCTGGGTGACTATAACTGGCAATCATTATATTGCCCATTGTGTTCATTGATGGCTATATAACCATCATTAAGCACATTATTTTCAATATAACAAAGCAGACTGGTTGTCTGTATTGGTATATTTCACTAATAGCTGCTGAAGACTGCTATGCACCCTTAATACATAGGTTTTCTAAATAGTTACAGTGCCAGGACCAAGCATTGCACATAAAAACATTGTTAGATTTAAGCCCCTTTCCTTGAACCACCAACAGGATTGCGGTCAAAATAACTAGAATGTCCACAAAATATCTACTTTTGTGGCCTGATTAATGCGATTGTCCAATCAAACTTGTGAATGTGAGAAGTATGACAAATCATAGCATACTGTAGATACAAACCATAGGAAAACTTACTGCATATATACAGTATTACAACAAGCTAGGGATATAGGTATACACTACTTATACATTACTCACAATTTAGGGATATTTGACTTGTGTGTGAAATTTCAGGATCAACCTAAAATGAACTCGAACCTTTACCGGTGAACTTAATGTGGCCTTCTCTAAACTTTTGAATGCACATGTCCAACTGTTCAATGTTTTAGTACTTTTTTCACAACTTTGCTGTTCTCTAACAAGAAGCTTAACGGTAAAATTCAAAACAGGTGTTTGATCCATGAATTGCCCAATACATTTCCTGGTTCAATTACAATTTGTATTTAAACAGTGCTCCTCATCATGCTCTTCACATTTTGACATCATGAGACCAAGACGACACCTAACATTTGATCAACAGTAACTCACCCTTGTGAGGCTTCAAGCAGGATTTTCTCAGACGGAAGTGGCCACTGAGCTTAAAGTGTCAGAGTGTCATTAGCAGGTTGCAACAGAGATACAGAGAGACTGAAAGAGTCACAAAAAGGCATAGAATTCAACATCCTTTGGCTACATCCCACACTGATGACCGCTTAATTGTGAATAATGCCCTGTGGAACTGGATGATGAATGTCACACAACTCCAGGCCCATTTTAAGGGAGGTGAGAGACATCCAAAAGTCATGTCAGACCATTTGAAACTGTTTACATCAGCATGGTCTGACCATAGGTCTCATCGTCTTGCATGGGCCATGGAGCAACTGCGCTGGACGAGGGACCAGTGGGCCTCAGTGGTGTTCCCTGATGAAAGTCGATTAATGCTGAGCAGAAATGATGTCCGCCAACGATGTTGGAGTTGTTAAGAAGAGCGCTATGCATCAGCCACTGCTTGAATTTTGTAGTGGTGGTGTTACAGTGTGGGCAGGTGTGTCTAGTCAATATAGAACTACCCAACACTTTGGGAATGGTACAGTGATAAGCCCATACTACTTGAATGACATAATAAATCCAGTCATTGTGCCTCTGCATGACCAACACAGGCTTAATTTAATCTTCATGGACAACAATGTGCCAACTTATCAAGTTCAGATTATTAGGGAACGGCTGCTGGAGACTGAAGTACCTCAAATGGAGTGGTCTGCACTTTCTCCAGACCTGAATCCCGTTGAAAACCTACGGGATCGGCTGAGTTGTCGTGTAAAGGCTCGGAACTCTACCCCAGAACCTCAATGACCTGAGGGCCACCCTTCATTAAGATTGGGATGCCATGCCTCAACAGACAATAATTCGACTTTTGAACAGCATGAGATGTCGTTGTCATGGCCACATGACAAGTTATTGAGACATTGACATTTTTTGTGTTGGTATACCCAGCACTGTTGTTGGCTTTTGTTTCAATAACTTGTTTGAGATGAGGAAATCACCATTCCATGCTTCTACTTAAATGCCCTACTTTCATGATATAATATCACTGTAGCATGAACTTTTTATGTTTTCCATAAATTTCACCCGAAAGCCAAGTATCCCTGACTTTTTGTGAGTAGTGATATATATGTATATATCTTGCCAATCCCGTTCTATTTCTCTATGAATGGTCCTATTACAGCAGTGGGTGTGGAACCACTGTGTCAACCAACACATTTGACTTTGGACTATTCCTAAAGGTGTTATCCTGTAGGTTACTGTATTTTCACCATTTAAACACAGTACAAGGAACTGGACTTTACTGCAGGGGGACCACCAGTGTCGCAGCGGGGAGTGGGGAAAACCCACCAA
Organism: Bufo bufo; assembly: GCF_905171765.1. Classification (NCBI taxonomy): domain Eukaryota; kingdom Metazoa; phylum Chordata; class Amphibia; order Anura; family Bufonidae; genus Bufo; species Bufo bufo. Next base: position 690,192,318 of record NC_053390.1, on the reverse strand, counting down.
GAAAGCGAGAGCAAGAAGCAGGTCCACATAGCTGGGATACAGACTGGTGAGTAAAGCAGCGGCAACTGCGAGCTATCACTGTTGCCGTGCCTTCTTCATATGTTCCTATGCCCTCTCTTTTTTTGGTCTAGATTGCTGCAGAAATTTCTTCAGAAGAACAGGGGCATTAATATTTTCAACCTGCTACAATGATCTTTCTTCTTGGCCATAACCTTTCAAATTCATCAAGGAGAAGGTTTTACTTTGGATTTCTTCAAGTCCAGTATATTCTTGACTTTGTATATATCTTAAGTGCTTACAGGAGCATAAGCACTAACAGAATCTCTGGAATAATGATTAAACACAACAAGCTTGAGGATGGAGACGTAAAAGAAATTAGGAATATGTAAAGAGGCAGGAAGGAGCAACTTATAACAGACTGCATTCAACTGTCTTAACACCTCAAATGGATCAATGAATCCAGGTGCGAACTTGTACAATGGTACCTTGAGACTTTTGTTTTTTGAGGAAAGTCAGACTTTGTCCCCAGGAGAAATCTAAGGCAGAGTCCTACGCTTAAGGTCAACCCATTTCTTTCTATCCACGGAGGCCTGAAGCAGGGATATTTTAGTCTTTTGCCAGATCTAGATGATTTTGCTGACAGCAGACTTGGCTACTAGAACTCCAGAGGAGACAGGTAATGAAAGAGGACCCCTTAATTAATGGCCATAAACTATAAAACAGTGGTCTTACTGTAAGATTTATTTGGATGGCATTTGTAAAAAAAAAAAAAAAAACTCTGCCCTGGGTTGCAAGGCAAGTCATTTCTTAAGTAAAGATTCATAGGTACATTAGTTGGTGTAACGCTTGTAGACACGGACAGTGAGCCCTGACCTAGAACCCAGCCCACTTTCGCTACCTACTTGCAGTTTAAGCCCTACGAAACAAGACCGCAACTGGTCGACGGTCCCTATGCTACTAAGGTACAGAGACAGACAAACACCAAGAGATAAAAACAACACAAAGGGATAGTCATATGAAAATGGGTCAGAACCAGGTGGACAACGCAGTACAGAAACGAGAGACAGAGAGTAGTCAAAAGACAAAGCAAAATAAAAAAAACAGATGGGATGCACAGTACAAATAATTTGAGACAGGAGACAGGGAGTGGTCAAAAGACAAGTCGAGGTCAAAAGCACAAACAAATCCAAATAAATTCAAAAACCAGGAACCTAGCTCGTGAGCTCAAACAAGACTATCACTGGCAGTCGTATATTGCTAGGAAGGGGTTTAAATAAAGCACCAAGTCCCAGCATCAGAACCTGATAGGTCATGACTCCATTAGTAAGAACGCTAGCACACAGGAATAGAGCAGCTAAGCAATCATCCCACTACTAGTCTCCTTAAGTACATGCCCACTGTAGGGGGAAAGAGCATTGCATCCTGTTGCCAAGAATGCTGTTGAGTCACCAGGGGGCATGGCTTTGCAGCGCGTCTCTCCTGACACAGTCATTCCAAAGCTGGAGATCTCGCAGCTGGAGCCTGGACAGCTAAGTTTGTGATATTTTAATTTTATTAATATGCTCCACCTGTCCATTAGATTGCAGATGACAGATACAGGAAAAGTGCAACTTGATATTCCACTGCTTGCAGGTGGCTCTTCAGAACCCAGAGGTGAACTGTACTGCCAGGGGTGCAGCTAGCTTTTCTGCTGCCTTAGGCAAAACCTGAAACGGCGCCCCCCCCCCATGCCCCCACCCTACCACTCCTGTCCTACATAACGGAATCCAGACAAATCTGTTATGCTGCTCATTGACTTAAATTATGATGGAATGCAAACCGTAATGCCTCTTAAAGGCTTCCGTGGTGCATTCCGTCCAGGAGCGCTGCTAGATTCTCAAAAGATCCGGGGCCCAAGCCCCAATGAATATGGCCCAGTTCTCTAAGTCTCCCCCCCTCCCCCCAGACACCGCATTTTGCTGTACTTGCTATACAGCAGCACATACCTGTCACATCCAGGGCCTCCAGGTCACGTCTCCTCTGATGTACTCTGTCATCATCTTCTCCATTAGGTTCGTATAACTTCTCTCAGCAGCGCCTCATCTCTGTGTGACACATAGACATCTTAGCTCCTGCACATTTCTATCATCATCCCCCAACCTGGAGTCCCCACAGTGTTATTCTGCTGCTCGCTGTGCTCCCCAATACCCCCAAATACTATCCTGAAGAATAGCGCTTCTCATAGTCCCACCAATAGTAATTCCCTTCTAGAAGGCCCAATTAGTAATACTGCCCCCTACAGTGCCCCCAACAGTGATAATGCTCCCCAAGAGTGCCCCCATTAGTAGAAGAGCCCTCCAGTATTAATAATTCCCTCACAGAGCCCCTTGTAGAAATAAGGCCCCATATTTTTTCCCCCAGTGGTAATAAAGCTCTCTACAGACCCCTCTCAGTAGTAATAAGGCCCCCATAGTGCTATTAGTAGAAATAAGGCAGATCTATAAGTCCCTCCTATAGAGCCCCCAGTAGTAATAAGTATGTCTAATATCCCCTGGATTTATAATACCCCTACAGTCCACCATACAGGTCCATGTAAATAACATCACATCTCCTGCCCCTCCAAAATACAGTCCTATGTAAATAACATCAACTACCTCCCTTCAGCCCCTCCAACATACAGTCCCATGTAAATAACACTATTTCCCTCTCTTCGACATAGAGTCCCATGTAAATAACATCACACCATCTCTCCAGACCCATCCAAAATACAGTCCCATGTAAATAACATCACCTCCTCCCCAGCCGCCTCCAACATGCAATCTCATGTAAACATCACCCCGTCAACATTCAGTCCCATGTAAATAACATCTTTCCCTCACCAGCCACCTTCAACAGACAGTCCCATGTAAATAACATTGCTCACTCAACATTGTCCCACCTAATAACATGACCCCTCCCAAGCCACCTCCAACACACAGTCCCATGTAAATAACATCCCTCCCTTCAGCCCTAACATACAGTCCCAGTTAAATAACCACAACTCCCAGCAGTGCTCTGCCTCTCCCTTCACTAACCTCTCCTCATGTAGCAGAATTTCACCACAGCTTCTTCCCCAGGTCTTCTCCTCTTCACTTCCGTCCTCTCCTGCACTGGTAACATGATGGTGACATCATCGCAGGTACTTCTTAAACACTGCCTGTTTTGCTGGTCACATGACCTGTGATGTCACCACAGGTCCTTCAGATCTTCCAGTGTATTAGATTCAATTGTATTGCTGTCCTGAGGATGGCAATACAGTTGTATCTAGCAGGCAGGCAGGACATTTGGGGCCTGGGACAAAACATCAGGGGGGCAGGCCCCGAATGTTTTAACCTAGCAACGCCCCTGATTCCGTCTTATCATTCCAAATTCCTAATGCAATGTGTGCTAAGTACAAAAAATGCCTCTAATTTGCCAGTAAAAAAAACTAGTCACTTTTAGTGCCCCCAGTGCATCAAATGTTCTCACAGTGGCCCCCTTATAATGTATGCCAGCACAAAAATGCTCCTTTTGATAGTCGCAATGTCCCCATAGTGCTTTCTCCAGTTACAAAATAATGAGCCCCACCCCATTGTGGCTGAATATTATGCTGCAAAATAAAATGAGTAAACTCAAATACTTACCTCCATTCTGCTGTCAGCGATGCAGTGGAAGACATGGACCTTTTCTAGTCTGTGCCCTGAGCTCTATGCAGCCGGCGCCGCTTGTGAGCCCCTTCAAACGGAGCTCACAAGCAGAGCCCCGAACGCTAGTGTGAAAGTAGCCTTAGGCAGCACCTGTCACGGATGTATGTGAGCAACGATAGTAATTCACAGTACAGAGCAACTGACTGGACCCAGAACTAGGGAGGATAAAGGGTGACCCCTGTCCGACCCTCAACGCTTTCCCTATTCTGCTAAAGCACATGCCCGGATCCAAAAGGCGGAACGAGGCATGCCCACGTGCTTAAGACTAATGACCACTGTAACCCCTACAATAGTGGAAGGGGCACGGCCACCAGTGCCCTACTCAGTATATGGAGGGAACCGTGGCCACCTCAGATCCAGTCAGAAAACAAACAGGAATACAACAATGTCTGCAGACTTAGCTGAAGGTGTTGTAGCCGCAGAGAAGACGGATCCAAGGACAGGCTGGCAAAATCCGGAGTGCTAGCTGCAGCAGAACACCGGTCCAGTGGACTGATAGCTACAAGTGAAGAAACCAAAGCAAGAGCCACAACTGAAGTGAGAACTATAATCCACATCCTATCATAGGAGGAGGGGTGATATAAAGAGAGGGAAATCAAACACATGAAGGACAGCTGTGGTGAAAGAAACCAGAAGTAAACAGAGTAGTGAGAACGCCTCCCAGCTCTAGTAGTGACATCATCACAGGGGTGGAGAAACAGAGCTGTGAGAACGTCCCAAAGCTCTGGTAGTGACAGTACCCCCCCCCTCTACGGGTGGACTTCCGGACACCCAGGACCTACCTTCTCAGGATGAGCCCTATGAAATGCCCTGATGAGGCGAGTGGCTTTAATGTCCGACACCGGAACCCACATCCTCTCCTCAGGACCATAACCCTTCCAATGAACGAGGTACTGAAGAGAACCGCGGACCATGCGAGAGTCCACAATTCTGGAAACCTCAAACTCCAGATTGCCATCAACCAAAATCGGAGGAGGAGGCAAAGAGGAGGGTACCGTGGGCTGGACATATGGTTTTAAGAGAGATCTGTGAAATACATTATGTATCTTCCAAACCCTTGGAAGATCAAGACGGAAGGCAACAGGATTGATGACTGACAAGATTTTATAAGGCCCAATAAACTTGGGACCCAATTTCCAGGAGGGAACCTTCAGTTTAATATTTCTTGTAGACAACCACACCAGATCACCCACATTCAGGTCCGGACCAGGCACACGTCTCTTATCAGCCACACGCTTATACCTCTCACTCATTTTTTTAAGATTACTCTGAATCTTTTGCCAAATGGTAGACAAAGACGAGGAAAATCTCTCCTCCTCAGGTAAACCAGAAAGAGCCCCTCCCGAGAATGTACCAAACTGCGGATGGAACCCATATGCACCAAAGAATGGTGACTTATCAGAAGATTCCTGACGACGGTTGTTCAGAGCAAACTCAGCAAGAGGGAGAAATGAACACCAATCCTCCTGGTTCTCTGAAACAAAACAGCGCAAATATGTCTCCAGATTCTGATTGAGGCGCTCAGTCTGACCATTCGACTGCGGATGAAAAGCAGAAGAGAAGGACAGCCGAACCCCCAGGCGAGAACAGAAAGCCTTCCAGAACCTGGACACAAACTGCGTGCCTCTATCGGAAACAATATCAGAGGGAATGCCGTGCAATTTAACAATATGGTCGACAAAAGCTTGCGCCAACGTTTTAGCATTGGGTAAACCAGGGAAAGGTACGAAATGAGCCATCTTGCTAAAACGGTCCACCACCACCAGGATCACCGACTTCCCCGAGGAACGAGGAAGATCCGTGATAAAGTCCATGGACAGGTGTGTCCAAGGACGGGAAGGAATGGGTAACGGGAGAAGGGAACCTGAAGGCCGTGAACGAGGGACCTTAGCGCGAGCGCACGTCTCACAAGCAGCCACAAAACCCTCCACCGACTTACGAAGAGCCGGCCACCAAAATCTCCGAGCAATGAGATCCACCGTGGCTCTACTCCCGGGGTGACCAGCAAGAACCGTATCATGATGCTCCTTAAAGAGTTTGTGACGTAGCTGTCATGGCCATGGCTATGACCGTGACTCCTGAACCGCATGCGGTTGTCAGCGGTTTTCATTGGTGTTCAATCACAGGTGAGGGCTGTGGTATTGGCCTCACCTGTGGTTGCCGCTGGCAACAGTATGTATGTGGCAGCGTAGCAGGCTGAGCTGTGCCATGCAGCTCGCTACGCTGCGCATGCGGTTTTGTGTGTGATGTGTGGATGTGTGCACTGTGTTTTATGTTATTGTGTGCACGTCCCCTTTAAGTGGTGTTTCCCTTCCCTGGTGTTGGAAGGGTTAATCCCCTTCCTAGTGTGTGTGATCACTGGGTGTGTCCGACTGTGGGGTGTGGCTTCTTGGCCTATAAAGCCTCATTGCTTTTGTAGGCCTGCAGGTTGCTTCAGCCATGCTTAGCTGAGAGCAGGCCTCATGTATTTGTTACCTGCCAGTAAGAGCCACCCCTGTGGTCATAAACCTTAATGTCAAAACCATAATGTCGCTTTAAGTTATTTCTAGTTATGTGTGAGTCCCTCACGTGTTTTTTTTTTGGTGGGGGGGCTTTGAGGGGTGGGAGTGTCACGGCCACGGTTTTGGCCGTGACTCCTTGGGAGCCGCATACTGTTGCCCGCGGTTTTGGGTTGTTGGGAGGGGCTTTGAGGGGTGGGAGTATGCATTCCCTCGAAAGAGGGTGAAGCATGTACCGCCGTCTGCGGAAGGGGTACATGCGCGCTCTTCGGAGGGAGAGCGTTCTGGGGGTTTCGCCTCTGACGGAGCGGTGAGTGGCGTTTCCCCGCCATCATCGTTGCCTCGTTTGGCGTTCCCCCTGATTTTAGTTACACGTGGTGTGTGTCTGGTATGCGGTATGCATACCTTCGAAAGAGGGTGCAGCATGCAGTGCCATATCAATGTGGCCTGCATGCGCGTTCTCCGGAGGGAGAGCGTTCCTGGGGGTTCTCCGTTAACGGCACGGGTTGGTGGGCTTATTCCCCGCCACCTTACCTTCCGTGTCCGTGTTGGGGATCCCTCGTCCCTCTCCATGTTCCCATCTCTGGTCGTCTGCTGGCAGCACTCGTAAGTGGTCTGGCTGCGTGCTGGTTAGGAGTACGTCTGCTGGCAGCGACTGGAGTGGGGACGTGAGTGGAGAGTCCCCTCGTCCATCTCTCAGTGGTTCTTTTCTCTTTGTTGCTGGTGCGGGCTGCAGTCCTCGTCGAGACTGGATAGTGTGAGCCGGGAGAGGATGCAGCTGACAGCGACCCCTTTTAGAACCGGCACTGAGAGTGGACGTCCCCTTCTCCTATCCCCTTGTCTGAGTCCCTCACGTGTCTTTTTTTGGTGGGGGGGCTTTGAGGGGTGGGAGTGTCACGGCCATGGCTATGACCGTGACTCCTGAACCGCATGCGGTTGTCAGCGGTTTTCATTGGTGTTCAATCACAGGTGAGGGCTGTGGTATTGGCCTCACCTGTGGTTGCCGCTGGCAACAGTATGTATGTGGCAGCGTAGCAGGCTGAGCTGTGCCATGCAGCTCGCTACGCTGCGCATGCGGTTTTGTGTGTGATGTGTGGATGTGTGCACTGTGTTTTATGTTATTGTGTGCACGTCCCCTTTAAGTGGTGTTTTCCCTTCCTGGTGTTGGAAGGGTTAATCCCCTTCCTAGTGTGTGTGATCACTGGGTGTGTCCGACTGTGGGGTGTGGCTTCTTGGCCTATAAAGCCTCATTGCTTTTGTAGGCCTGCAGGTTGCTTCAGCCATGCTTAGCTGAGAGCAGCCTCATGTATTTGTTACCTGCCAGTAAGAGCCACCCTGTGGTCATAAACCTTAATGTCAAAACCATAATGTCGCTTTAAGTTATTTCTAGTTATGTGTGATGTCCGTGTGATGTTTTATATGTGATTTGTGCTGCGCTATGGATCTGGGTCCCTGTGTGGGGATGCGTTTGTGATCTGCACCCTGCTAACACAGGGATCCAGTCAGCAAGGCTGTGGCAGGTAGGTGGAACTCTTTGTTCACCTGCCATATCCATAGAGCTGTTTATGTCTCCCCTTTTCCTGCAGCTTGGCCGTTGAGACTCCTGCTCCTCCGTGTCTAGGAGGAGTGGGCTTGTCTTACTCAGCTCCTAGGTGAGGGTCATCTTGAGGGCTAGCAGGGACTTTTAGGTTCCGGAGCATGGGCCCTCCTACCATCAAGGTTGGCTCATGTAGCTAGGAGCCAGGGTCAGGTTAGGGATGCGTTTAGGAGGTGACCTGCTCCCTAATCCTGTCTTCATGGCCAAGCAGCCGTAACATCACCGGGCTCCACACGGCTGAGGATTTCCCCCATCCTCAGCCGTGACAGTAGCTCAGGAGGCACGAACAACTTTCCAGAAGGACACGGGCAGGTGTCTCAGTCTGGGCAGCCTGGACCTCGGCCTCCAAATCGGAATATAGAGCAGAAACAACTACCCCCTCCGCCAAAATGGGACCCGGGTCCTCGGAGTTTCCTCCTCCCGGAAAACAGCGAGAGAGAGCATCAGCCTTCACATTTTTTATCCCAGGTCGGAATGTAACAACAAAATTGAATCTGGAGAGAACAGAGACCATCTGGCCTGTCTCGGATTCATACGCCTGGCCGACTCCAAGTATGCCAGATTCTTATGGTCGGTAAAAAACGGTGATAGGGTGCCTGGCCCCCTCCAACCAATGGCGCCATTCCTCGAAAGCCACTTGATGGCCAACAACTCCCTATCTCCCACATCATAGTTTCTCTCTGCCGGGGAGAGTTTTTTAGAGAAAAAGGCACAGGGTCCTGCCACTTGGCAGGGGAAGGGCCCTGGACAAAACCGCACCCACACCCACCTCGGAAGCATCCACCTCAACAATAAAAGGTAAGGAAACATCGGGATGCACCATGACGGGAGCAGACGCAAAATTCTCTTTAATCTTAGAAAAGGCTGCAAGCGCCTCCTCCGACCAAGAGGCAAAAATCCGCCCCCTTTTTTGTCATGTCAGTGAGGGGTTTGACAACAGAGGAATAATTCAAAATGAACTTTCTGTAATAGTTCGCAAAACCCAGAAAGCGCATCAATGCCTTCTGATTCTCAGGAAGCTCCCACTCAAGTACAGCACGGACCTTCTCGGGATCCATGCGAAAACCAGAAGCAGAGAGGAGAAAACCCAGAAATTGAATCTCCGATACCATAAAAAAGACATTTCTCCAGCTTGGCGTACAATTTATTTCCCGCAGAATCTGCAGAACCTGAAAAAGATGATCCTGATGGGTCTGAACATCAGGGGAAAAAATCAAAATATCATCAAGATATACCAATACGAATTTCCCCATTAAATGATAGAAAATAATATTAACAAAATGCTGAAAGACGGCCGGAGCATTCATCAGGCCGAAAGGCATAACGAGATTCTCGAAATGCCCGTCAGGGGTATTAAAGGCCGTTTTCTATTCATTCCCCCTCTCTGACCCTGACCAGGTGTACGCGCCTCTCAAATCCAATTTGGAAAACACCTTGGCCCCACAATTTGATTGAAGAGGTCCGGGATCAGAGGAAGGGGATAGGGATCGCGAATCGTGATACGGTTCAGCTCCTAAAATCTAGGCAAGGTCTCAGAGAGCCATCTTTCTTTTTAACAAAAAAAAAACCCGCGGCCACAGGTGACTTTGAGGGACGAATATGCCCCTTTTCGAGACTCTCGGAGATGTAAGTTCGCATTGCGATTCTTTCCGGTTGTGAGAGATTGTAGAGGCGTGCTTTTGGCAGCTTGGCGCCGGGAATGAGGTTAATGGGACAGTCAACTCCCGGTGAGGAGGTAGCTCCCGAACACCGCTCTCGGAAAACACGTCCGAGAAATCAGAGAGAAATGATGGCACCGTTTTAGTAGACACCTCTGCAAAAGTCGCTGTGAGAGAATTCTCTCTACAAAAATCACTCCACTCATTTATTTGCCTTCCTTGCCAATCAATAGTGGGGTTATGTCTAGTGAGCCAGGGTACCCCAAAACTAGAGGAGACGGCAATTCGTTAAGGAAAAAACAAGATATATCCTCCACATGAGTGTCACCTACAGCTAGCCGGATATTGTGAACAATGCCCTTCAGAGATCTCTGTGAGAGTGGAGCAGAGTCAATTTTGTCCCACTATCGACAAAAATCTCACAAGAAATGACCTTGCTCTCTAGCGCCACCCTGGCAGACAGGAGAAAACGGGAACTGCAGGTCAGAGGAAAAGCATCAAATCCTACATCAACTTTGCCCAAAGTAGCAGATGAAGCAGAACTTGATGGGTTTACCTTTTGAGATTTTTCTCTTATTATCGCTCTTAGTACGGTTCAAGAATCTCCTAGACCGGACCAAACATTTGCCAAATGACCTATGCCCCCACAACAAAAACAGACCATACCTCTGAGGACCTAAATCCTCTTTTATCAGGGGCAAGTCGACCTAGCTGCATGGGCTCCTCCTCAGAGGGGAGCGAGACAGGATGAGGCCCCTGCACACTGAATGAGTCCGCACCATTGCCCCTAGACTGACAATGGCTGGACAGAGAGGTCTCGTTTCTTTCTCTTAGACGCCTGTCAAGGCGTACCGCCAATGACATGGCAGACTCTAAGGACGTTGGTCTCTCATGGAAAGCAAACGCATCTTTTAATCTCTCCGAGAGACCATGACAGAACTGACTCCGGAGTGCAGCATCATTCCAACCGATTCAGCTGCCATCTCCGAAATTCAGAACAATAAAGCTCCGCGGACCGTTTGTTCTGGCATAAACACGTAGGATAGATCGGCCAGAGCAACACGATCCGGGTCATTCATAAATCTGCCCCAGGGCCACAAAAAATCCCTCCACGGATCGAAGGGAGGGATCCCCTGATGGCAAGCGAAAAAGCCCAAGTCTGAGCATTACCCCTGAGCAGGGAGATGACAATCCTCACCCTCTGCTCTTGATTACCAGAAGAGTGAGGACACAAGCAAAAATGGGAGTTTGCATGCCTCTCTGAAACGAACAAAATTCTCACTGCCCCCGGAGAACGTCCTCCGGAGTGAGACTTTTGGCTCGCAACAGACTCCATGAGCCGGAGCAGGGCCCAATGCTTGAAGCTGGGTCATAGATTGACGGAGATCCGCTACTTCCAAAGAAAGACCCTGCATGCGGGTCAACCAGGTCAGAAAGCGGATCCATGTCAAAAAAGGGACGGTTTGGTGGATTATAATGTCACGGATGTATGTGAGCAACGATAGTAATTCACAGTACAGAGCAACTGACTGGACCCAGAACTAGGGAGGATAAATGGGTGACCCCTGTCCGACCCTCAACGCTTTCCCTATTCTGCTAAAGCACATGCCCGGATCCAAAAGGCGGAACGAGGCATGCCCACGTGCCTAAGACTAATGACCACTGTAACCCCTACAATAGTGGAAGGGGCACGGCCACCAGGCCCTACTCAGTATATGGAGGGAACCGTGGCCACCTCAGATCCAGGTCAGAAAACAAACAGGAATACAACAATGTCTGCAGACTTAGCTGAAGGTGTTGTAGCCGCAGAGAAGACGGATCCAAGGACAGGCTGGCAAAATCCGGAGTGCTAGCTGCAGCAGAACACAGGTCCAGTGGACTGATAGCTACAGTGAAGAAAACCCAAAGCAAGAGCCACAACTGAAGTGAGAACTATAATCCACATCCTATCTAGGAGGAGGGGTGATATAAAGAGAGGGAAATCAAAACACATGAAGGACAGCTGTGGTGAAAGAAACCAGAAGTAAACAGAGTAGTGAGAACGCCTCCCAGCTCTAGTAGTGACATCATCACAGGGTGGAGAAACAGAGCTGTGAGAACGTCCCAAAGCTCTGGTAGGTGACAGCACCATAATGAGCACCAATGAAAATGATCATTGCCCATGGCCCTTCCGCTGTCCCTCTCTTGCCCCTACCTGGTGCTGCCTGAGGCGATCACCTCACCTGGCCTCATTGGTGGTGCACCCCTGTGTACACCCCTACTCATACACAATGTGCAATGAAAAACTATGTAGCTCAATAACGTGTTTCACAAACAACTTGGCCAGGGGGTAAAGAACAATGACCACCAGGTTTGGCACAGGTTGAGACTCTGAGCTGACTGAATATACACAAGTTACTTTTTTGTGGTCGGTGTAGAAGATGACAGTATGGCATGCACCCTACAGCAGACAATGCCACTCCTAAAGGGCCGACTTGAAAGTGAGCAACTTCCTGTCACCCACAGAATAATTCTGCTTGTAGAAGGTACAGTATTTGAGAAGAAGCCTTAGGTGAGCATTTTGCCAGAGGCAAGCCTCTGAGAAAAAACAACTTCAGCCATGTCCACCTCCAAAAACCCATTTGGAGACATTCACGTGATGCAAAATTGATGCAAAAGAGAAGACCTACTTAAGAAATGGGAGGCCTTACTAAGCTTCTGGAGACTACTTTGCATTACCGCAATCAAATAAGAGCGGAATAGGGGTGGTCAGGGTAGAAAAGTGGGAATAAATTGTAATAGTTGGCAAAGCTCAAGAATGCTGGATAGCTCTTAGGCCTTTAGAATCAGGCAAATCCAAAACAGCAGCCAAATTCTTGAGATCCATCTCAATACCAAGATCAGAGATAATATTCCCAGGAAGGGAACATGCATACAATCTCAGGAATTAGTGGCAAAGGGTACTTGTTTTTAGAGTAATTTTAATCAGTCAGCAGTAATCGATACATGGCTTAACCAGAACTGTCCTTTTTCTTGACAAAAATGAAAACAGAACCTGACAGTGAAGAGGACTTCTAAATGAAGCCCGTCTCAAAGTTCTCTTTAATACAGTCAGATTTGACTTGTGTTTCAGGCAGAGACAGTAGGTAGACACGGCCCCCCCCAATGTGGTGTTGAAGTTCATGGCGCCAGTGTAACTTCCATAGGCTGGAATTAGACCCCTGAAGGTTTAGAGGAACTGAGAAAGCTCTGGCAGGCTGTATGGATGTCAGACAGCAACAGTGACAAAAAGCCTCAAGGCAAAAAGACATACACTGTAGATTCCTGTGTGTATAAAATTCCCACTTTAAGCTTTATGGGCACTGTGACATATTGTTTAGATTTTGGGAGTGCCATCCTGTTGGTAGACTCACCACCAAGGATTTATTAAACTGATTTGCAGGAATATGGTATGGGGTTACAAAAGGTACAATGTACCAGGAATGAATGTACAGTAACAAAATTCTTCACTGTATCACAGGGATACAGGAAATGTTGGCTTTGGAGATAACTTGACTTCACCCAGGATTATCTCTCCAAACAACCCTGGGTGATGGATTTTCTCGCCTTGAGGAGTCAAGAACACACACAGGGGGAGATTTTATAATTCCCTGTGTGTCTGAAAAGTGGTGTTTAAAAGTCACAGTTGTGACTTTTTAACTGAAAATTTTTAAAGGAAATTGTTGCAACTGCCACTATTCACTGTCCTCGCCATTTTCTGAACAAGGTATGTGGCAAGGGCATGGAAAGGGGCATGACCAGCCGCTGCAACAAAATTTCTCTTCATGTATGCCAGTTTTCTGGCGTAACTGAAGCCAGAAATCTATGGAGAATGCGCCTAAAAATATGAGGAGGCGTGCGCATTGTCATAAATTAAGCAGATTCCTCTGGCAGCGCATGGGATATCATGACTGTCGCAGAAATCTCCCCCATAGTGTTCTTTGCTCCATCAAGTACATGCATAAATCTCTGATGCATCTATGCTGACACTCCTCCTCAATCAGACCTTGTCTAATTGTATAGACTCCGGTGTGGAGGATGCAGGAGTTGGAAGCATGGGCCTCTGAAAAGTAGGTGCCAATCTGGGAACTCTCCTCTCATGTCCTGATTCCTGGAAGTGCTCTCTGAAGTGAAGATCAATCCATGTAGCCAGGGTAGTCAGATCATCTAGGGTAGATGGAGTGTCACAAATTGCTAATTCATCTTTAGGAGTCCTTACAGCCCAACCAGAAAGCTGCCACCATGGCCTAATTGTTCCTGGACAATTCTGAGGCAAGGGTGCAGATTTGTACAGAATACTGCCCATCCATGAGGTTGCTCTGAGAGAGATGCAGAATAGATAAGGCTGCAGAAGCTGTACAACCAGGATCTTGGACCTGAATAAGCTACCAAGAAACTCCTGGAGATTGCTGGTCAATGGATCACTGTGTTTCCTAGGGATGTGATCCAGGCGAGGTACTTAACCAAACATAAATTCTATCTTCAACAGGTCAGTAGAAAAACTGGTGGGCCAGTAGCTCAAATGCATAGTGCACTAGTTTAGGAAGCCTTGGCAGACTTCAGGTCCCTCTCATAGCGTGAGGAAAGCGGAAGGTGCAGACTGGACACAATGAAGATTGCGACCATTCGAGGTGGTGCTAAAAACAGTGGCAGGAGGTGGTCATCAATATAAAAAAAGTGGACAACCCCTTTAATAGCTGGAAGGGCACGTGCACACACCCCTTCGGTACAAGAGGAGAGGTCTAGCCAGCAAGCAGGCTGCAGCCTGTGTGGAGGGAGAGAGCAACCACTGAAGCCAGACCTGCCAGGAAAGGGAGAGCAGGAGTCAGGGCTCCACCTGGATACAATAACCAGGGACAGGTGTGTGTGAAGCAGAGGCGGCCATGAGCCATCACTGTAACAGATCCTTTGCCTTTCATGCATTGGTACTGTTCCTAAGAGTGAAGCAGAACTTTTGCTGGCACCTGCCACATCATCTTTATGGATGTCCAGCCATATACAGTCAGGTCCATAAATATTGGGACATCAGCACAATTCTAACATTTTTGGCTCTATACACAAACCACAATTGGATTTGAAATGATGTGCTTTGACTGCAAAACTGTCAGCTTTAATTTGAGGGTATTTACATCCAAATCAGCGTGAACGGTGTAGGAATTACAACAGTTTTGATATTTGCCTCCGCTTGTTACGGGACCAAAAGTAATGGGGACAATTGGCTTTTCAGCTGTTCCATAGCCTGTGTGTGTTCACCCTCATTATCCCCAATTACAATGAGCATATAAAAGGTCCACATTTCAAGTGTGCGATTTGCATTTGGGGAATCTTGTTGCTTGTCAACTCTCAAGATGAGATCCAATAAGCTGTCAATGAAGTGATCCATCATTAGGATGAAAAAACAAAACAAACCCCATCAGAGAATAGCAAAACCATTAGGCCAAAACAAACTGTTTGGAACATTCTTAAAAGAAGGAATGCACTGGTGAGCTCAGCAACACCAAAAGACACGGAAGAACCACGGAAAACAACTGTGGTGGATGACCAAAGAGTTCTTTCCCTGGTGAAGAAAACAACCCTTCACAACAGTTTGGCCAGATCAAGAACACTCTCCAGAAGGTAGGTGTATGTGTGTCAAAGTCAACAATCAAGAGAAGACTTCACCAGAATGAATACAGAGGGTTCACACAAGATTTAAACAATTGGTGAGCTTCAAAAACAGGAAGGCTAGAATAGGAGTTTTGCCAAACTAAATCTAAAAAAGCCTTCTCAGTTCTGGAACAACATCCTATGGACAGATGAGACCAAGATCAACTTGTACAGAGTGATGGGAAGAGAAGGTATAGAGTAGGAAAGGAACTGCTCATGATCCTAACATACCACCTCATCAGTGAAGCATGGTGGTGGTAGTGTCATGGCTGTGGGCATGTATGGCTGACAATGGAACTGGTTCTCTTGTATATAATTGATGATGTGACTGCTGACAAAAGCAGCAGGATGAATTCTGATGTGTTTCAGACAATATTATCCGCTCATATTCAGCCAAATGCTTTAGAACTCATTGGACAGTGCAGATGGACAATGACCCAAAGCATACTGCAAAAGCAACCAAAGAGTTTTTTAAGTGAAAGAAGTGGAATGTTATGCAATGGTTAAGTCAATCACCTGACCTGAATCATAGAGCATGCATTTCACTCGCTGAAGAAAAAACTGAAGGGGAAAATGCCCCAAGAACAAGCAGGAACTGAAGACAGTTGCAGTAGAGGCTGGCAGAGCATCACCAGGGATGAAACCCAGTGTCTGGTGATGTCTATGCGTTCCAGACTTCAGGCTGTAATTGACTGCAAAGGATTTGCACCAAGTATTAAAAAAGTAGAAAGTTTGATTTTTGATATTATTTCTGTCCATTACTTTTGGTCCCTTAACAAGTGGGAGTCACATATGCAAACTGTTGTAATTTCCTACTACGTTCACCTGATTTGGATGTAAATACCCTCAATTAAAGTTCACAGTCTGCAGTTAAAGCAACATCTAGTTTGTTTTATTTCAAAATCCATTGTGGTGGTGTATAGAGCCAAACGTGTTAGAATTGTGTCGATGTCCCAATATTTATGGACCTGACTGTAAAAGCAAAAGGAAGGATGGAGAGGGACACATGATATCACCAGTAGGGAAAGATTCATTGCCTCTCTGATTCATTTGAGGAAAGAAGCAGACAGCAGTCTAGAGTAAGGAAAGTGTGGATCAGAGGCATTAGGGTTGACTGCAGAACCTCCCTCCAGGGTCACACAGAGTAATTAGTGGCACATTACTAGAAGCTTGAGCTTCTTCATTTAACCCTTTAGTTACCCTGTATCTGCCTAGGAATGCCAGAATTGAGACTGAGTTTCAAAAGAATGCACAAACCTAGCCCCGAGAGGTTTTATGGTAATTCCTAGCAGCTGCCCTCCCCATCTGTGAGGTGTCACCTAGCCTAGGAAATCATGTGCTGCTTGACTTGTAATTTGGAAGTACCATAAATTAGTGTATACCTGCCAAATTAGAATTTAAAGTATAGAACATAGTGTGTTTCAACTAATGGGCAGCAGGAATATACACCAAACCACATGAACTAATGGAAATATTTATCCCAGTAGAAACATTCTTAGAATCTTCTTTATAAATCCATTGTTAACCTTCTTTGTCCTAAAGAAACATTTAACGTGTGACCAGATACTCTAGGTACAGTAGTGTAAGCAGTGGACTGCAACATGTAAGCTTTCCAGATGGCTCTCCTTCAGCTGTCAGGGCATGCTGGGATTTATTGTTTCACAACATCTGGAAAGTCACAGATTGTGGACCATGGTGGGACTGCATAAATTAATACAATGTTCTTGATTTGGAAACAAATTGGATCTTTACCTTCCGGAATATACTTATTTTAGAATATAAAATAAAATATTTTATAATTTTTATAGTGAATTGTCAATAAACTAAATTTTTGTATAAAAATTATCAGTAACCATTAGCACCTTCTCAACATGGCATAGGAAGTATTGGGAAGCTGCCAAAAAAGAATAAATGGTGGAATTCGAAAAACAAACACAATTGCGCTATTTCAATTTCACAAAGAAAATCAATTTGTTACCAATTACTTTGTCACGACATAGCAGGTGCAATGACGGGGCAACGTCGATCTTGCGGCCCCCGTCTTGAACCCTCAGATGCCACATTCATCTCTGATCACGGCATCAGACGTTAAAATATAGCCTTTCAGGGTTAATCAGGGTTAAGAAGAAAAAAAACACATACTCACTTCATCCATTTGTTCGCAAAGGCCATCTTCATTGAATAAACTGCGTAATATCTACATGGCGACATGATGATGTCATCACACTGGTGGGGCATGGAGACGTCATCACCGATGAGGCGTTCCCGGCCAGCTTGGTGATATGGTGACATCACATGTCACACCGTGCGAGGTTTTGCATGGTTTCTTCAATTAAGATGGCCTCTCAGAGAGCAAATGGATGAGGTTATGTGCTTTTTCCCCCGCCATTTCAGGGAAAATAGATTTGTTACCACAAAGCGCAAGGAAATTTTCCTGAAAATTGGATCAAAGTCAATTGTTTGGCTTCGATTCCTTCAACACTAATTATAGCTATATGAAATTTATACTACCAGAAAATGAAAAAAAGAACAGCTGGAAAACTTAATATGATTGAGTTGAGCTATAAACTGCTAGTGGTGCTTGTTCAATTATCACACAAACAAGGTGGTGTACACTTTAGTTTGGGTTCTGCAGCAGGGAATATGTTAAGGTAGGGTCACATTAATACTTGGTGGCATCTCCCTGTGTTGCCATGCAGGGTGGCACTCTGTCATGGTAATGGTCATGTAGATTCTGGATATCCTCCTGTGGTATGTCATTTCAAGCTCTTTCATCTTGGACCCCTAGTTCAACCAGGATGGTTGTTGGCTGCTGGATATCCTGAAGAGAATGTTGTGTAGTGCGGGCAGTGTGTGGGGGGCATATCTTGTTGGAACACTAAATTTCCTAATTTTAAATTTCCATCTTCAGTACTGTGTGTTTCTTTTTTTTTTTTTTTTTTTTTTGCATTGTATTCTGTAGTTTTTATTGATACAATTTTTGGGGTATGTATGACTTTCTGCTCACTTTTTGTTTAATTTTTTCCGATATAGTGGTGGGGAAGAAGATGGCTAAAAGGTTGGAGGAGTGTTTCAACTAGGGACCCGGGGGGGAGGGTAATTACATTATAGGAGGGGAAGATAGTGCAGATAGAGACCGGGGCAAGGTAATGGGACTGGGGGAGGAATAGATGGAGGGACTAGAACAGTTCAGAAGGAAAGGTGTAGGGTAAAAAAAATATACATAAACCTCTCAGGCTACTTTCACACTAGCGTTTGGGGCTCCGCTTGTGAGCTCCGTTTAAAGGCTCTCACAAGCGGCCCCGAACGCATCCGTACTGCCCCAATGCATTCTGAGTAGATGCGGATCCGCTCAGAATGCATCAGTCTGGCAGCGTTCAGCCTCCGCTCCGCTCAGCAAGCGGACACCCGAACGCTGCTTGCAGCGTTCGGGTGTCTGCCTGGCCGTGCGGAGGCAAACGGATCCGTCCAAACTTACAATGTAAGTCAATGGGGACGGATCCGTTTGAAGTTGACACAATATGGCTCAATTTTCAAACGGATCCGTCCCCCATTGACTTTCAATGTAAAGTCTGGACGGATCTGTCTGAACAACTTTCACACTTAGTATTTTTTCTAAACTATAATGCAGACGGATCCGTTCTGAACGGATCCAAACGTCTGCATTATAGGAGCGGATCCGTCTGTGCAGACACCAGACGGACCCGCTTTGAGCGCAGGTGTGAAAGTAGCCTTAAATGTATGTATAGTAATGTCAGAAGCCTGACTATTAAAACTGGGGAACTGGAATTAGTGATGTGTGAGGAGGACTATGACATAGTGGGAATAACTGAGACATGGCTGAATGATAGCTATGACTGTGCGATTAATGTACAGGGTTACAGTCTGTTTAGAAAGAATCGCCAAAACCGGAGATGGGGAGGGGTCTGCCTTTATGTAAAGTCTTGTCTAAAGGCCATAGTCCAAGAAGATATAAGTGAGGGACATGAACATGTGGAGTCACTTGTGGGTAGACATACATGGAGGCAAAAACAATAATAAATTACTAATAGGAGTTTATTATAAACCACCTAATATACCAGAGTCCACAGAAAATCTACTACTAAACGAGATAGACAAGGCGGCAAATCATAATGAGGTGGTTATTATGGGGGACTTCAACTACTCAGATATAGACTGGGAAACTGAAACCTGTACATCTCATAAAGAAAACAGGTTCTTGGCAATAACCAAAGACAATTACCTTTCCCAACTGGTTCAGGACCCGACTAGAGGGACAGCCATACTAGACTTAGTATTAACCAATAGGCCTGACAGAACAACAGACGTGCAGGTTGGGGGAACACCTGGGAAATAGTGACCATAAAGTAATAACCTTCCAATTATCATTCAAAAGAGTGTTTCTTCAGGGAGGAACAAAAATATCAAACTTCAAAAAAGCTAAATTTTGCAAACTAAGGGAGCCCATAGGCCTAACTAACTGCGGCTCAAAAATAAAAATACAGCCACAAAATGGGATATTTTTAAAATCATCCTAAAATCTAATTGCGAGAGGTACATACCTTATGGGAATAAAAGGTTAAGGAACAAGAAGAAACCAATGTGGATAAATAGAACTGTAAAGAAGGCATTAAATGACAAAAAGAAAGCATTTGAATCACTAAAACAGGAGGGTAGTGAGGAAGCACTGAAAAACTAAAAGGAACAAAATAGAATATGTAAAAAAGTGGCCAAACTAGAGACCGAGAGATTAATTGCCAAAGAGAGTAAAACTAACCCTAAAATGTTATTCAATTATATAAATGGTAAAAAGTATAAATCTGAAGGTGTCGGCCCTTTGCAGAGTAATGAGCGGGGAGTTGCAGAGAGCGATGATGAGAAAGCAAAGCTGTTAAATATTTTCTTCTCCACTGAATTCACTGAAAAAAATAAACTGTCAGATAAAATGCAGAATGTAAAAGTAAATTCCCCATTAAAATGGCCCTGTCCGATCCAGGAAGAAGTACAGCGTCATCTTAAAAAGATTAAAATAGACAAATCGCCAGGACCGGATGGCACACACCCTCGTATCCTAAGACAATTAAGTAATGTCATAGCCAGACCCTTATTTCTGATATTTAAGGACTCTATACTGACAGGGAGTGTTGCACAGGATTGGCGCATAGCAAATGTGGTGCCAATATTCAAAAAGGGTCCAAAAACAGAGCCCGGAAACTATAGGCCGGTAAGTTTAACATCTGTTGTGGGCAAACTGTTTGAAGGTTTTCTAAGAGATGCTATCTTGGAGCACCTCAATGAAAATAAGCAAATAACGCCATATCAGCATTAGAGACGTCGCAAACATAATTTTTTCCGTTCGCAAATGGTGAACGCGAATTTCCGCAAATGTTCGCCAACGGGCGAACCACCATAGACTTCAATAGACAGGCGAATTTTAAAACCCACAGGGACTCTTTCTGGCCACAATAGTGATGGAAAAGTTGTTTCAAGGGGACTAACACCTGGACTGTGGCATGCCGGAGGGGGATCCATGGCAAAACTCCCATGGAAAATTACGTAGTTGACGCAGAGTGCGGTAAGTTAAATTCGCAATGCGATTAATATAACCTGTATTAATCGCATTGCGATTACAACTTAGATCTGAGTTCCTAATGGTTGTATTGCTAGAATATAACGAAGATTGAGAATATAGTGCTATATTCGTTATATTCGTCAATTCTAGAAATACAACCATTAGGAACTCAGATCTAAGTTGAATTCGCAATGTGATTAATATAACCTGTATTCATCGCGTTGCGATTATAACTTAGATCTGAGTTCCTAATGGTTGTATTGCTAGAATTGACGAATATAGCATTATATTCTCAATCTTCGTTATATTATAGCAATACAACCATTACGAACTCAGATATAAGTTGTAATCGCAATGCGATTAATACAGGTTATATTAATCGCATTGCGATTACAACTTAGATCCAGTGGCGTTGCGAGGCGGGTGCGGTGAGTACGGGCCGCACCGGGTGACACCAGTCTGATGGGGTGTCACCCGCGGCCCGCCGGCGCAGGAGTTCTCACTCACAAGTTCAACTTCTAAACTTCGCAAGCAAGCAAGCACGTTGCGCCGTCACGTGGTAAAGGGGGACGGGGGTGTGACTCACTGCAGCCTACTGAGTGGTGGGGCGCCGCGGCAACTGCCCTGCAGGAGTCTCTGGTGCCGGGAGGAGGAGGTAGGTAGAGCGGCTCTGACTTTATAGACCAAATTATTTTAATAATACCCCAATAATAATAAGTTAATAACCTAACCCCATTCATAAGTTACTGGTGGATTATTATAGAGACAGCCCCAGGCCAGGAGACATAAGGGGTTGGGTTAAACTGTGGGCTGGGGCCACCCGGCCACATTTACTAATCTTTGCTCAGGGGTGCCCTCATAAATATAGACCCACATGGTGTGGACTGGTCATTTTTACTAAGGAATATAGTTTAAACATTTATGTGCATAAGCTCCAATCAGATATCTGCACATAGACCAAAACTCTGGGTTAGTGACTTCTTTTTTTTCTCTTTATCTCTTTATTATGGCTTCGGGGGGGGGGGGGGCAGGGGTGACACCATTTTCTACCGCACCGGGTGACACCAGCTATAGCAACGCCAACCATTAGGAACCCAGCTCTAAGTTGAATTCGCAATGCGATTAATATAACCTGTATTAATCGCATTGCGATTACAACTTAGTCAAATTTGTGACACTGCAGCTTCAGAATGAATCTATAATGGATGCTGTCCAGGAGGTGGGAGGGTCTGGGAGGGAGGGTATGATGCTGATTGGCTGGAATGTGTCCGCTGACTGTGAGGTACAGGGTCAAAGGTTACACAATGATGACAAATAGGGGGCGGACCGAACATCGCATATGTTCGCCCGCCGCGGCGAACGCGAACAAGCGATGTTCGCCGGGAACTATTCGCCGGCGAATAGTTCGGGACATCTCTAATCAGCATGGCTTCATGAGGGATCGGTCATGTCAAACTAATTTAATCAGTTTCTATGAGGAGGTAAGTTCTAGACTTAACATCAATAGATGTCGTATATCTGGACTTCTCCAAAGCATTTGACACTGTACCGCATAAAAGGTTAGTATATAAAATGAGAATGCTCGGACTGGGAGAAAATGTCTGTATGTGGGTAAGTAACTGGCTCAGTGATAGAAAACAGAGGGTGGTTATTAATGGTACACACTCAGACTGGGTCACTGTCACTAGTGGGGTACCTCAGGGGTCAGTATTGGGCCCTATTCTCATCAATATATTTATTAATGATCTTGTAGAAGGCTTCCACAGTTAAATATCAATTGATCTGGATAGATTGCAGGCTTGGGCAGAGAAGTGGCAGATAAGGTTTAACACTGACAAATGTAAAGTTATGCACATGGGAAGGCATAATACAAGTCACCCGTACATACTAAATGGTAAAACACCGGGTAACACTGACATGGAAAAGGACCTAGGAATTTTAATGAACAGCAAACTAAGCTGTAAAAACCAGTGTCATGCAACTGATGCCAAGGCCAATAAGATAATGGGTTGCATCAAAAGGGGCATAGATGCCCGTGATGAAAACATAATCCTACCACTTTACATATCACTAGTCAGACCACACATGGAGTACTGTGTACAGTTCTGGGCTCCTGTGAACAAGGCAGACATAGCAGAGCTGGAGAGGGTTCAGAGGAGGGCAACTAAAGTAATTAGTAATTACGGGAATGAGGGAACTACAGTACCCTGAAAGATTATCAAAATTAGGGTTATTCACTTTAGAAAAAAGACGACTGAGGGGAGATTTAATTACTATGTATAAATATATCAGGGGTCAGTACAGAGATCTCTCCCATCATCTATTTATCCCCAGGACTGTGACTGTAACAAGGGGACATCCTCTGCGTCTGGAGGAAAGAAGGTTTGTACACAAACATAGAAGAGGATTCTTTACGGTAAGAGCAGTGAGACTATGAACTCTCTGCCTGAGGAGGTGGTGATGGTAAGTTCACTAAAAAAGTTCAAGCTGGGCCTGGATGTATTTCTGGAGGGTAATAATATTACAGGCTATAGCTACTAGAGATGGGTCGTTGATCCACGGAGTTATCTGATTGCCTTACAGTAAGTGGGGAAAATTGGCTTCTACATCACAGTTTTGTTTTTTTTTGCCTTCCTCTGGATCAACTTGCAGGATAACAGGTCGAACTGGATGGACAAATGTCTTTTTTCGTCCTTATTTACTATTTTCTATGTTATATTATATACTATAATCTATAGTAACATTTATAGCCTATGGTAAAATTTTGATACTTCTATTGAACCCATTACTATAGCAGGTCTGAGAGCCTTCACAAGGCTCCCTGCTCCCAATTGCATACATCCCCTACACTGAAATGTAAAGGAGAATCAATCTAATAGGGTGACATTAAAAAGTACAAAAATGTTTTTTTTTTTTTAATCACTCTCCTTTCCCCAAAATTTAAATAAAAATGAATAAATAATTAAACATCACAGGCATTACTGCGTCCAAAAACTCCCATACTAAAATATAAAAATATT
This sequence comes from Bufo bufo, assembly GCF_905171765.1. Taxonomy (NCBI): domain Eukaryota; kingdom Metazoa; phylum Chordata; class Amphibia; order Anura; family Bufonidae; genus Bufo; species Bufo bufo. Next base: position 690,168,605 of record NC_053390.1, on the reverse strand, counting down.
TAGCTCATACAGTGAATGGCATAATAGAAAAAAAAACTGGAGATTTACATTTTTTCATCAGTTCATAAAAGGTGATCAAAAAGTCAGAGCTACACAGCTCTGTAAAAATATTATAAAAAAGTTATGGGGGTCCGAATATGTGATGGAAAAAGGAAAACATTTATTCAAAGCTTTTATTTTTTTCATTACTAAAATTACACTGATCCTGAGAATTGAGATAACAGGTCAGTTTTACACCACATGCAGAATGCCTCGAAAAATAAACCCATAAAACTGTGGCAGAATTTAATTTTCTTTTCAATTCTACCCCATTTGGAATTTTTTTCCAGCTTCCCTCTGAATTTTATGAAATGTTAAAGGGGTTTTCTGAGATTTTTTAACTGATGACCTATCTGATTCCTATCAGTATCTGATCAGTGGGGGTCAGACACCCGAAACCCCAGCCAACCAGATGAAAAGGCACCAGCACTCGCAGTAGCATTGCGGCCTTCTCTCACCAAGCACAGGGCCATACATTGTACAGCAGCTGTGCTTGATATTTCAGCTCATCCCCATTCACTTCAATGGGGTTGAGCTGCACCGAGGCCATGGGACCAATGAATGTGATATCACATGGCCTAGGCAAAGCTGCGAGGAGGACAGGGAGCTGCTGTGAGTGCTGGTGCCTTTTCAAACAGCTGATCAATGAGGGTCCAGGGTGTTGGACCCCCACCGATTTAGATATTGATGATCTATCCAAAAGAGTAAAAAATGTAAATTATAAAATGGAAAACTCTGCTTTAGTCAATAGTACAGAGTGTGTAAATGAGAAATGGCACTTTCTGGTTTTATATCACTTATAGCTCACATTTCTTTTAGCAATTTTTCTCTGTACATTCTGAACATCTAGTTTGCAGATATCTTAGACATGGTAGGTGTAGACTAGCTGCCATCCACTGCACACAGAAATTAGAGAAGCTGCTTCCTAAGCTACTCGTACTCACTCAGAAGTTTGCCCCAGGTGCTGAGATATAAATCTCCTATGTAGTTGTGAAGACTCTTTAGTGTTTCTCTTTGATTCCCGCCACATTTACAGTACGCTGCTGCTCACTCTCCCCCATCCATAGACTTCTATTGACATGTATAATATAATCCTCCTGTGAAGCTTCTGTCTCCAGATGGAATTCAAAGCACTTTTCAAAGTGAAAAGCAATTAGAAGGGGAGGAGATGGGATAAAGAATAAACAGATAAGGTGAGAACTATACAAAATATATGACAAAGTTTCTTGTGGTCGCTAGTACTATTGACTTATGCAAAGTTGTGTGAAACTTAGTTAATAGTTAAAGGAGTTCTGCAGTTTTTTTAAACTGATGATCTATCCTCTGGATAGATAATCAGCATCTGATCGGCGGGGATCCGACACCCGGGACCCCTTCTGATCAGCTGTTTGAAAAGGCAGCGGCGCTAGCAGTAGTGCCGCGGCCTTATCGCCGCTTACCGCAGGCCCAATGACACGACTAGTATCAATGGCCTGAGTGGGGCTAAGCTCCATTCAAGTGAACAGAGCTTAGCCCCACCCAGGCCATTGATACTAGTCGTGACGTCACTGGGCCTGCGGTAAACAGCGAGAAGGCTGCGGCACTACTGCTAGCGCCGCTGCCTTCTCAAACAGCTGATCAGAAGGGGTCCCGGGTGTAGGACCCCCGCCGATCAGATGCTGATTATCTATCCAGAGGATAGATCATCAGTTTAAAAAAAAATGCAGAACCCCTTTAACTATTCACTAACTTTCACACAACTTTGCATAATTCAATAGTACAAGAGACCACAAGAAACTTTGTAATATGTTTTATCAGTGAGAAATGTCTGATTCTCCTGTTATCAGCTGTTTACCAGCCCCAACTAACACCTGCTCAGAGATGCGGTATAATGGAAAGATTTCCATTTGTTCTGTGTTTTTGACTCACAATAACTGATGGAAACCACTGACCAAATAACTGAAGCGTGAGCTTGGCCTTAGCAGTTAAACATTAGTTTCTCCTATGTTTTATTCCTCTTGCATAAATTCATTGCTCTCCACCTCTATGTCATTGTCATCTGCTGTCTGGTCCATTGCCAGACCCAGCCTTCATCATCCATGGCCACGTTTATCTTGTTTTCTGTGATCTGCGAGTTTATTATTCTGTATTTGTTGAATAATACATGCTTCACATTTTTCTTGTGATTGTTCGGTTGTTATGTAATTCTGCTCTACTGAAGTCCTGGGGATTATGTGAGTACCAAGAGCCATTGATTAGGGCTTTGAAAAAGTGACTGCTATAGGTGAAGCCGTAAAACGCAGAGAACAGGCACAGGGCTCCCTTGTGTGATACCATAAGGTAGTTTTGATTCTAGCCCTAACTCCAATAGAGAGGTGCTTACTAGGTGTCGTTCTAAGAGACACAATAACTGTAATCACCAACAGGGTTGTCTTTCCTAACTGTGGGGGTGCTGCATTCACTGGGACTGCTGCTTGGGAAATTCCCCAGAAGTAGAATGAAGAATGCCAAAAAGGAAGAGAAAGTCCAAAAGGGATTCTCCCATAATGAAGTTTCACACAGTTTTTCAGGTGCTGCTACTGTTTTTCGTATGTAACCAACAGCTATAGTGGGTTCAACAGCATTTTTTACAGAATTATTTTAATACTCTGTTTTCATTGGATATTATTTGCTGTCTGTTTTTAAAGAATGCAGCATGGCAGTCTATTGCTTTTCACTTTTTAACAACATCATTATTTTTCTGTGATTTCAGGCTGACACTTACACTGTCCTGTCCTATGGATCTGAAAAATTTTCCTATGGATGTGCAGACTTGTATAATGCAATTGGAAAGCTGTAAGTGCAACACTAGAAAATAAAATATTTGCATAAAGGGACATTAAGTCTAAATGACAAATTATCTTACATCAAGGAGATAATTGTAAATTAGGTACAATTAGCCCATAGGTTCACCTTTGAAAACTGTTATACATTGCAGCCCCTAGTTCAGCCCCTTAAAAGGAACTTGTGAAACTGAACAGAGTTTTCTAGGCAATCAGAGTGCTTTTGACTTGGGTAGAATTTATTTGTACCCAAATCAGATGGTCTATTTGTCAGAATTGGACCCAAACTGGATTTTAAGAAATTCGCTCATCACTACATGTGGATTAAATAATGTGATACATTTGTCTGGGTTTTTACAGATGCAACAAGACCAGTACTTTCTTTTTATTTTTAGAAATAAAAAAAAATCTTTTAAATTGGGAAAATATGTTTGTGCTTTTTCTTATTATTAATATTTTTTAAACATTTAACTTTTTAAATTTTTTAACCCCACTAGTGGAATTAACTATGTGATAGTTCAATAACTCATATAAGACACTGCAATAGTTTTGTATTACAGTATATGATATCCATCATCATAACACCTAATAGATTCATAATATTTCAGACTTAAGGACCTTCTTTAGTCCACCAGCTGCTATGACAACCCATCGGCACCCTGTTATGTTGTCAAAGGCGTGCTGATGGTGTTACAGAGGAAGCCCCCGTAGATGCCATGGCCCTGCTAATTTTCACTAATAGGGCGTTTGGATATCACATAATGTGGTCCCCCACTTGGTAGTGCCCTCTGGGAGCCAAGTATTACATGGCTCATCGTTCAGTGCACAAGCCTTTTAAAGTGAAATGTTTTTGTTTTTGTTTATGTAAATTTATTAATAATTTTGATAAATACGATGGAAACTTGTATAATTAACTTTTCATCTTAGATGAACATATTCACTTTGGCGGAACAGATTTTGACATAGCAGTTGTTTCTTGTCAAATTAATATCTTTGAATTTGGGATGTTTCTTCTGGCAACTGTTGACATGCTTCAAATGATAATCAGTATTACCCACAGCTGTTTTTCAATTGAATGCACACCATCCTATTGAGTATCAAAGTATTTTATGTGGAGTCAAGGATATAATTCTAAGACAGTGTTCAGGGAACCAGAAAACACATCAGGCACTATTATAGAGACCTTTTAAAGAGCGATTAAATGTAGGAATTTATATAATTTTAATTTCTGAAAAAATTATTTTATTTTAATTTTTTTTAGAAAGTATTTGTTTTTCCTTGAGAAAGATTCTGAATGGATTATTAATTTATGTTGTCGCATGATAGAACTGTCATATGACATATCTATCTTTAGATTTTGCTTATGTGTCTTCCAGTTGGATACACAATGAATGATCTTATTTTTGAATGGCAAGAAAATGCACCTGTACAGATAGCAGATGGCCTGACTCTTCCACAGTTTGTCCTAAAAGAAGAAAAAGATTTACGTTACTGTACCAAACACTATAATACAGGTAATTCTCCTCTGGTCAACCTTACAGATCATATTATTGCGCTTTTCCCCTTACAAATTTACCGACTTTACTTCTTGATATATTGGGAACATTTGTGGTCTTGTGGACAGAATCTCAGAGCACGGATAACACTTTGTGCGGACCCATAGAAATGAATTGGTCCACATGTACGGTCTCAAACAACGGTTATATGAATGAGGTCTTAGGCTACACGCACAAGAAAGTTAAAAACAGCCATGTGACAGCTGTTTTTTTGACGGCCGTCACACGGTCATTTTCAGAACCATTGCATTTTATGGTTCTATTCATATGGCTGTTTTTTTAACAGTCAGTGAACAGCAGCCATCATAAAATAGGACATGTTCTATTTTTAATGGCCACTTAGGCAGGATTGCACTCATCTAACGGCTGTTAAAAATGGGTACACTAGAACAATATGGCATTTTAGTGGTTCAAAAAAAACCTTGTCCGCTTGCGCTTGCAGTGGCAGTCACTCCTCTCTTGATTGAAAAGGACCTGCGAAAGGACCTGCTCTCAGCATTATGACATCGTCATGCTCTCATGCTAGGAATGCAGGGTGATGTTATCATGTTGAGCGCAGGTCCTTTTCAATGAAGAGAGGAGTGACTGCCTCTGCGCATGCAAGTGGATGAGGTGAGTATTTTTTTTTTGCTAAATAAAAACATTACAGCTGGCGGCCATTATAGCTGTTGGGGGCCGCTATGGGAGATATTACTAATGCTGTGGGTCACTATGAGAGACATTACTAAGGCGGGGGGCCTGGGAGACATTCCTAATGCTGGGGGCCACGATGGGAGACATTATTACTGTGGGGACCATTATGGGGGACATTATGTGTACTGAGGGCTCTGCAAGAGTTGGGATCTTTATAAAAAAAACGCCAATGAAATTCATCCATATTTCATGTCCATTTTTATGTCCATGAAAAACTGATGCAAAACGGCTGCTAAAAACAGACAGAAAATGGTTGCACAAATGGTTGAAAACTGTCAGTTTTTAACAGATTTTTTTTCCAGTATTGTGTGCATGTAGCCTTAGTTTGTTAATACAAGATACAATCATTAAGGTCTCATGCACACAGCAAAGCCATTTACAGTACCTGTGCTATACAAAGTCACTGTCACCAATGGCTTCTAGGGGAAAATATCTTCAAAAAACAGCACCTGTTGGATTGTGCACAATTTCATATTCTATGTGAGACTGTTAAAAACCTTTATCTGCCCTTCAATTGAATTAGAGGCAAACCGGTGCACAGTATGACCGTATACACTGCTATGGGTGTCATACAACTTGGAGGTTACTACAGAGGTTAATACATCTATGTACTTGATCTATTATTATTGGTTTGTATGTATTTTAAACATAATTTCACATAAAACACAAATCACACATAAAACACACATCATGGAAACATAGGATACCTGAGCTGCATCTGACATTCACATTATGCATTCTTTCTACTTTACGAATAAGGGATACAGAATGTGGCAGGTACTACTTTTCCAGATGGGATATGCTGCTAGGTGGAAAGGATGATGGTGTTGTTGTGCTGCATCACAGAGCACATATTATGATGGTACATGGCAGGCAATGCAAATTCTTTAAAAAGTTGAATTATATAAAGTGATGCTTACAATGTCTATAAAATAGACTCCATCCCCCATCCTGGAATCTGTATGTTAACTTACCTTGGTTTAAATTTGATACGTATTTTCAGACTGATTAAAGTGTCCATTCATGACCGGAAATTATATTTAAGTCACTACCTATAGATAACGCTTAAAGTTGTTATCCAACCACTATAATGCCACCTCTAATGCCCGGGCCCCTTACACAGGTTGTACTTACCTTGCTCCCCAGCACCCGCCTTGCTTATGATGCCCGCACGGCCGCCACTTCATCTTTACCTTCATGCGGATCAAAACATCCGGTGATGGGGGGGCCAGCCAATAGCAGGCCACAATGGGGACGAGCCTTCCTAGCATTGCAGGTGAGGCTAAGAAGGCCCATCCCCATCGCGGCCTGCTATTGACTGCCATCCGCACCCCCTTCCCTCCCTCATCGCCAGATGTTTTGATCTGCACGACGGGGAGATGCAGCGGCAGCCATGTGGGCATCAAAAGCGGTGTGGGTGTCGGGGAGCAAGGTAAGTACAACCTATTTTAGTAGCAAGTATGTTTTTAGATCCGGCAATGCCCATGATGTTTAAACATTTTTTTGTTTATTTATATATTTATTTATTTATTCTAGGAAAAGGGGTGATTTGAATTTGTATATCTTTTAAAACTTTAATTTTTTTACCCATTTTTAAGTCACCCTAGGTGAATTCTGTTATGAATATCTACTTATTACAGAATACTGAATTTAGTATATTCCAATACACTGCTGCAGGCCTGCATTAAAATATACTATTAATCAGCCTGTAAGCTTAAGCCTATTACTAGTATGGGCCGCCTTCCCTGATCTCAGCCAAAGGCAGGTGGCCCGGGCTAGGAAGCGCATGGCTCCCTGTTTTAGCGCTCCCAGATGTTAGTCACATTTGACCACGGCATCTGAGAGGTTAATTGTCCACAACTGGGATTACTGACGATTGCAGTCATTAGCCCTGGGCCTCTGCTACTGTATGTAAAACCCATTGTTTATGGCACCCCCAGCACTCGCTAGCAGGCACCATCTTTTAAGACCAGACTTTTACCGTATATGTATGGCAGAGGTCCAGAAAGGGTTAAAGGGGTTGTGCCAAATTTTCAAGTTATCCCCTATTCCAAACTGATCGTTGGGGGTCTGATTGCCGGGACCCACACCGATCTCGAAAACAGGAGTCCCATTCCCCTTCCTGATGGAGTGACATGCTGAGCTTGTGCCCTGCCACTCCATTCACTCTCTATGGGCCTGCTGGAGATAGCCGACTACAGCACTCTGCTATTTCTGGCATTCCCATAGAAAATGAATGGAGCGGTTGGATTCTCACCAGTCAGATAATTATCCCTTAGATTTTGTGTGGTGCCTTTAATCAAGATGGCCGCAACGGCCTCTATGAGAGCAAATGGATAAGTTGAGTATTTATTTATACTCTGATTAACCCCTGAAAGGCCTAAATGGAAGCCTCAGATGCCATGATCAGCAATGAATGTGGCATCTTAGGGGTTAAATGACGTGGGGGAAAGGGGGTGCAATTGCCTCACTTCATTCAAACAAATGCGCTTCATGACAAAGTAATTTGTCACAAATCAAATTTCTTTTAGAAATTTGGCAAAGAAGCCAAATTTAATTTTTCATAACTTTGCTCATCACTAAGTATAATGATGTAAAATTTACAGTATTTGTAATGTAAAAAAAAACTTAATTTTCAGAGATTTAACACAGTAAAATTGGTGAAGTATCTAATCAATGGCAGAAATCATGATCCATGGAATACTTTTTAAAGGATCATAAAACGTAAGAGAAAACACACAGCCGGCACAGTCCTTTTACAAGAGAAAACTCACACTAGCGATTGGTGCCACAATGATATGTTGGTGCTCAGTGCAGCAGTATTAATCCAATATAAGTCCAGAACAAAAGAGATCCAAAGCAGCCATAAAAATCTTCCTTTATTGAATCCAGCGTCCATATACAGCAAGGACTGTGACTATATGCGGAATCTATGCAACAATTACAGGATGATACCACCATTATGAAAATACATTAAAAAAAATTGTGCTCCCTGTTACAGTAAAATGGGGAAAGGAAAATAATATCTGAGAAATTGGCCAATCGTCTATTCCCTCCCAGTCCTTCCAAACCTAATTGCTATTTTCTTCCCAAGATTCATAAGGACACTGAGAGACCCCATGGCAGGTCCATTGTGGCTGGAAGTGGGTCTGTCACTGAGACTTTAACACAGTATTTAAACTAGTTTAAAGTGGTCTCACCTTTTTTGTTAGGCACCAAAACATTGCTACAACAACTGAAAAATGTGTCCTGGCAGGAAGGTTACAGTCTGGCAACAATTGATGTTGCCAGTCTGTATACCCACATACACCATAATGATGATTTTGAGGTCTGGTAAAAATGAACAATGTATTGACTTTGTTTGTGAATCTTTGGATTTTGTATTGTCCAATAATGTTTTCAAATTTGGCAACCTACGGTGTGGCACCAACCTTTGCAAACCTGTTTTTCTCAATATAGAAGGAAAAATATATTTATAATGTGAACAATCCATTTAATAAACATATCCAATATTGGACAAAATTCATAGATGATGTGTTGTTTTTTTGGTCAGGCACAGAGAAAGAATTCCATTAATTTGTGGAGTATCTAAGGGTTAATGCACACGATCAGGATTGCGTGCGGATTTTGCGTGCGGAAAATCCGCACCGTAGGTCATGTATATTGTACTCTATGAGAATTTGAAATTCTCATGCACATGATGCAGATTTTTTCTGTGCGGATTTTGACCTATGGTGTAGATTTTAACCCCTTAGTGACCACCCATACATGTTTTTACGGCAGTCACTAAGGGGCCTTAGGCTGGACCACCGCTTTTTTACAGTTGCGGCCTAGTCTAAACGCTGCAAGGGTCCGGACTGTTTAACACTTTACATGCCACGGGCAATGGCGCGCGCCGCATGTAAAGTCCTGACAGAGGGAGCGGACTCCCTCTGTCTCCCATCGGCACCCCGCAAATGCAATCGCGGGGTGCCAATGTGTGTGAAGGCTGCCTGGGGTCTGATGTAGGCCCCAGACCAGCCTTCAGTAATTTCCTGCTGGTTAATGTTAGAATTGCATTGCCATTAAAATGCAATGCAATGCAATAAAAGCTGTCTCTTATAGTCCCCTTGTGGGACTATTAAGTGGTAAAAAAAAAGTTTAAAAAAAACCTAATTTATTTTATTTAAAAAATCCCTTTAAAAAATACGCTTTCAATGAAAAAAATTCCAAAAAAAAACATTTTCCCCATGTTTGGTATTGCCGCGTCCATAACGACCGAAACTACATAAATATCATGTAAAAAAAATAAAAAATGACAGAATTGCTAATTTATTTTTAGTTGTCACCGAAAAAAACGTAATAACGAGCGATCAAAAAGTGCCAATATACTCCAAAATGATACCAATTAAAAATACAAGTCGTCCCGCAAAATTAAAGCCCTTACACAACTCCATAGAAAGACATTTTTTTCTTTAAAAAGGGTTTTATTGCAAAAAAAGTAGTAAAATGTAAAATAAAACTATATGTATTTGGTATCACTGTAATCGTACTGACCCAGATAATAAAGATATTATGTTATTTATACCGAAAAATGAACGCAGTAAAATTTATAAAGTAAAAACGCAGTGGCAGTATTGCTGTTTTTCCCATCTCCCTCCCAGAAAGAGTTAATAAAAGTTAATCAGGAAGTTATGTGTACCCCAAAATGGCGCCATTAAAAACTACAATTTGTCCCGCAAACAACAAGCCCCCATAAAGCTATATAGACGGAAAAATAAAAAAGTTATAGCTCTTGAAACGCGACGATGAAAAAAGGAAGAAGAACGCTTGGTCATTAAGGCCCAAAACAGGCTGGTCACTAAGGGGTTAAAATCAGCAGCATGTCAATTTATTTTATTCTTCCTGACTTTCTCCATTCACTTCAATGGGGAGAGTAAAATCCGCATGTGAAAAATTTGCACCAAATCTGCATCAAATCCACGTTCAAATCCGCATGTAAGTCCGCACCAATTGATGCGGATTGACTTCATGGATTTCCCTGTAAAACACCTGTGGATTTTAGTGCAGATTGATCTCTTTTGTTCTTGACCTTTCTAAGGCTTCTTGCTACATTATGTATGAGATGTTTAAAGGGGTTAGCCACTTTCTTGCTACTGTTGACCAATGTGCTTGTAAGATGACTATATGGCACTTACTAATATAGTCTATGTTGATATTCTGCACCATTTTCTACATTTCATAAGGTATCCTCCTTTGTTGGTCAAGTCTTTTGTGCAGTCCATACAGAGGTTCTGTCTATGAGCGAATTTATGAAGAGTTTGATTGGGCCGATTCGCCGAAATTTACAAAAATAAATAAATCGCTTTGTGATGAAAAACTTCGTCAGGAAGCGCATTTTTTTGTAATTAGCAGGTGCAATGACAGGGAGCAGCGATAGCGCCGCCCCGTCATTGTACCCCTCAGATGCTGCGTTCATACATGATCGCGGCATCTGAGTGTAAAAACTGTTTGAAATGAACATTTAACAAAAAATTTAATCAAACTTACCACCTCCATTTGCAACAAGATCTTCAATCAAGATCGAAGCTGGCAGGCCCGTCTCCAGCAAATGGAGGCGGTATGTATGATTTATTTTGTTTTTTACACTATTTCAGATTAAATCATTTCGTTGACACGAAGCACAAGGAAATTCGGCTTTGAGGCGAATCGAACTTATCCTGAAATTCGGATCGAATTCTACTTCGTGGGATTCGATTCACTCATCTCTAGTTCTGTCCATAAAATGGCTGCTGATGGAGGGTCATGTGACAAGACAAATCAATCAGTCTCCTTCAGTTCTCTCCACTCTGCACCTGCACTAAACATTCAACATTGCAAGACTAGGTGGCAGATGTGGTGTATTTTAGTGAAGAAGGCTCAGTGATGTGTCTGGAGCTATTTTTGCCTGGTCACATGACCCACCATTAGCGGCCATCTTATGGACAGGTCTTCTGTGTTGACAGCGCAGAGGATTTGTACAACAAGGGGACATGACTTAATAAAATATATCAAATGGCACAGAAAATCAACAAAGGCTATATTAGTAAGTGTCATATAGTCATCTTACCTACATATTGATCACAAGATACAGAAAGTGGCAACCCGTTTAAGAAATAAAAAGCTATATTAACCACTTCAGCCCCCAGTGCTTAAACACCCTGAAAGACCAGGCCACTTTTTACACTTCTGACTTTCACTTTTTACACTTCTACTTTCACCATTTATTGCTCGGTCATGCAACTTAGCACCCAAATGAATTTTACCTCCTTTTCTTCTCACTAATAGAGCTTTCATTTGGTGGTATTTCTTTGCTGCTGACATTTTTACTTTTTTTGTTATTAATCGAAATTTAACGATTTTTTTGCAAAAAAATGACATTTTTCACTTTCAGTTGTCAAATTTTGCAAAAAAAACTACATCCATATATAAATTTTGCTCTAAATTTATTGTTCTACATGTCTTTGATAAAAAAAAATGTTTGGGTAAAAAAAAAAAATGGTTTGGGTAAAAGTTATAGCGTTTACAAACTATGGTACAAAAATGTGAATTTCCGCTTTTTGAAGCAGCTCTGACTTTCTGAGCACCTGTCATGTTTCCTGAGGTTCAACAATGCCCAGACAGTACAAACACCCCACAAATGACCCCATTTCGGAAAGTACACACCCTAAGGTATTCGCTGATGGGCATAGTGAGTTCATAGAACTTTTTATTTTTTGTCACAAGTTAGCGGAAAATGATGATTTATTTTTTTTTTTTTCTTACAAAGTCTCATATTCCACTAACTTGTGACAAAAAATAAAAACTTCTATGAACTCACTATGCCCATCACGAAATACCTTGGGGTCTCTTCTTTCCAAAATGGGGTCACTTGTGAGGTAGTTATACTGCCCTGGCATTCTAGGGGCCCAAATGTGTGGTAAGGAGTTTGAAATCAAATTCAGTAAAAAATGACCTGTGAAATCCGAAAGGTGCTCTTTGGAATGTGGGCCCCTTTGCCCACCTAGGCTGCAAAAAAGTGTCACACATCTGGTATCCCCGTACTCAGTAGAAGTTGAGGAATGTGTTTTGGGGTGTCTTTTTACATATACCCATGCTGGGTGAGAGAAATATCTTGGTCAAATGCCAACTTTGTATAAAATAATGGGAAAAGTTGTCTTTTGCCAAGATATTTCTCTCACCCAGTATGGGTATATATAAAATGACACCCCAAAACACATTCCCCACCTTCTCCTGAGTACGGAGATGCCAGATGTGTGACACTTTTTTGCAGCCTAGGTGGGCAAAGGGGCCCATATTCCAAAGAGCACCTTTCGGATTTCACAGGTCATTTTTTACAGAATTTGATTTCAAACTCCTTACCACACATTTGGGCCCCTAGAATGCCAGGGCAGTATAACTACACCACAAGTGACCCCATTTTGGAAAGAAGACACCCCAAGGTATTCCGTGAGGGGCATGGCGAGTTCCTAGAATTTTTTATTTTTTGTCACAAGTTAGTGGAAAATGATGATTTTTATTTTTATTTTTATTTTCATACAAAGTCTCATCTTCCACTAACTTGTGACAAAAAATAAAAACTTCCATGAACTCACTATGCCCATCAGCGAATACCTTGGGGTCTCTTCTTTCCAAAATGGGGTCACTTGTGGGGTAGTTATACTGCCCTGGCATTCTAGGGGCCCAAATGTGTGGTAAGGAGTTTGAAATCAAATTCAGTAAAAAATGACCTGTGAAATCCGAAAGGTGCTCTTTGGAATGTGGGCCCCTTTGCCCACCTAGGCTGCAAAAAAGTGTCACACATCTGGTATCCCCGTACTCAGGAGAAGTTGAGGAATGTGTTTTGGGGTGTCTTTTTACATATACCCATGCTGGGTGAGATAAATATCTTGGTCAAATGCCAACTTTGTATAAAAAAATGGGAAAAGTTGTCTTTTGCCAAGATATTTCTCTCACCCAGTATGGGTATATATAAAATGACACCCCAAAACACATTCCCCACCTTCTCCTGAGTACGGAGATACCAGATGTGTGACACTTTTTTGCAGCCTAGGTGGGCAAAGGGGCCCATATTCCAAAGAGCACCTTTCGGATTTCACAGGTCATTTTTTACAGAATTTGATTTCAAACTCCTTACCACACATTTGGGCCCCTAGAATGCCAGGGCAGTATAACTACCCCACAAGTGACCCCATTTTGGAAAGAAGAGACCCCAAGGTATTCGCTGATGGGCATAGTGAGTTCATGGAAATTTTTATTTTTTGTCACAAGTTAGTGGAATATGAGACTTTGTATGAAAAAAAAAAAAAAAAAATCATCATTTTCCACTAACTTGTGACAAAAAATAAAAAATTCGAGGAACTCGCCATGCCCCTCACGGAATACCTTGGGGTGTCTTCTTTCCAAAATGGGGTCACTTGTGGGGTAGTTATACTGCCCTGGCATTTTCCAGGGGCCCAAATGTCTGGTAAGTAGGTAAATGACCTGTGAAATCCGAAAGGTGCTCTTTGGAATGTGGGCCCCTTTGCCCACCTAGGCTGCAAAAAAGTGTCACACATCTGGTATCTCCGTACTCAGGAGAAGGTGGGGAATGTGTTTTGGGGTGTCATTTTACATATACCCATGCTGGGTGAGAGAAATATCTTGGCAAAAGACAACTTTTCCCATTTTTTTTATACTAAGTTGGCATTTGACCAAGATATTTATCTCACCCAGCATGGGTATATGTAAAATGACACCCCAAAACATATTCCCCAACTTCTGCTGAATACGGAGATACCACATGTGTGACACTTTTTTGCAGCCTAGGTGGGCAAAGGTGCCCAAATTCCTTTTAGGAGGGCATTTGTAGACATTTGGATACCAGACTTCTTCTCACGCTTTGGGGCCCCTAAAATGCCAGGGCAGTATAAATACCCCACATGTGACCCCATTTTGGAAAGAAGACACCCCAAGGTATTCAATGAGGGGCATGGCGAGTTCATTGAAAAAAAAATTTTTTGGCACAAGTTAGCGGAAATTGATTTTTTTGATTTTGTTCTCACAAAGTCTCCCTTTCCGCTAACTTGGGACAAAAATTTCAATCTTTCATGGACTCAATAAGCCCCTCAGCGAATACCTTGGGGTGTCTTCTTTCCAAAATGGTGTTATTTGTGGGGTGTTTGTACTGCCCTGGCATTTGAGGGTCTCCGCAATCATTACATGTATGCCCAGCATTAGGAGTTTCTGCTATTCTCCTTATATTGAGCATACGGGTAATGAGATTTTTTTTTTCCGTTCAGCCTCTGGGCTGAAAGAAAAAAATGAACGGCACAGATTTCTTCATTCGCATCGATCAATGTGGATGAAAAAATCTCTGCCAAAAAAAGAAAAAGGAGGGGAAAGGCGTCTGCCAGGACATAGGAGCTCCGCCCAACATCCATACCCACTTCAGCTCGTATGCCCTGGCAAACCAGATTTCTCCATTCACATCAATCGATGTGGATGAATAAATCATTGCCGGGATTTTTTTTTTTATATATACAAAGTGTTTGCCAAAGTATATGAACACCGCCACCTCCTCAGCTCATATGCCTCGGCAAACGTATCTTTTACTGCAGAGGAGAAATCTCGTCTTGCAGCGCCGCATACACCGACTTGCGTGTAATCTGACAGCAGCGCAATGCTTCTGTCCGAATGCACATCAGTGCTGCAGCTGGTCGATCGGTTGGTCCACCTGAAAGGTAAAAAAAACAAAACAAAAAAGAAAAAACCAGGCCGCAAAGCAATAACTTTATTAACTGTTGAACAGAACATAGAAACTTTTTTTAAACTTTTTTAACTGAACGTTTAACTTTTTTACTTACCGGTATTTTTTTTTTTGTTTAGTTTTTTTTACCTTTATAGAACAAACCTCTCCTTCCCCATGGGACAATGTGCAAAGCGCAAATCGCCCAAAGATGTGGCGAAGTACGTTATGCACTTTATCCCAGGTGAAAGGAGAGGTTTGCAGCAGCTGTGAGTAAATGGGCCCTAATAGCCCTGTGTGCCTGTCCTGGTGAGATGTGATCCCTATGCTAGGTGTACCTGTGTGTGGTACTTCCGGAAACACTCTCCATAGCATAGGGCAGGGTGGTCAGCACAGTCAGGACAGAAATAGCGGGTGTCACGCCTTATTCCACTCCTGCTACAGACACGACATCTTTTTCGGGGTGACGGTTGGGTTGAGGTACCAGGAACGACACTGGGGAAATGTCGCTCGTGTAGACGGCTAACTACACTGGTGGATGGGGCCACGGAACCTCCTGGGTAAAGGAGGTTCTCGATGATCTCTTCCTGGAATTTGAGGAAGGATCCTGTTCTCCCAGCCTTACTGTAGAGAACAAAACTATTGTAGAGCGCCAATTGAATTAAATATACAGACACCTTCTTATACCAGCGTCTGGTTCTGCGGGAAACTAAATACGGAGACAACATCTGGTCATTGAAGTCCACCCCTCCCATGAGCGCATTATAGTCGTGGACACAGAGGGGCTTTTCAATGACACGGGTTGCTCGCTCAATTTGGATTGTCGTGTCTGCGTGAATGGAGGAGAGCATGTAAACGTCACGCTTGTCTCTCCATTTCACCGCGAGCAGTTCTTCGTTACACAAGGCAGCCCTCTGCCCCCTTGCAAGACGGGTGGTTACAAGCCGTTGGGGGAAGCCCACGCGACTAGTTCGCGCGGTGCCACAGGCGCAAATCCGTTCTAGAAACAAATGCCTAAAGAGGGCCACACTTGTGTAGAAATTGTCCACATAAAAAAGGTACCCCTTGCCGAATAAGGGTGACACCAAGTCCCAGACTGTCTTCCCACTGCTCCCCAGGTAGTCAGGGCAACCGACCGGCTCCAGGGTCTGATCTTTTCCCTCATAGATCCGAAATTTGTGGGTATAGCCTGTGGCCCTTTCACAGAGCTTATACAATATGACCCCATACCGGGCACGCTTGCTTGGGATGTATTGTTTGAAGCCAAGGCGCCCGGTAAAATGTATTAGGGACTCGTCTACGCAGATGTTTTGCTCAGGGGTATACAAATCTGCAAATTTCAGGTTGAAATGGTCTATGAGGGGCCGAATTTTGTGGAGCCGGTCAAAAGCAGGGTGGCCTCTGGGACGGGAGGTGGTGTTGTCGCTAAAGTGCAGGAAACGCAGGATGGTCTCAAATCGTGTCCTGGACATAGCAGCAGAGAACATGGGCATGTGATGAATTGGGTGCGTTGACCAATATGACCGCAATTCATGCTTTTTTGTCAGGCCCATGTTGAGGAGAAGGCCCAAAAAAAATTTAAGTTCGGAAACTTGGACTGGTTTCCACCGGAAAGGCTGGGCATAATAGCTTCCCGGGTTAGCGGTTATAAATTGTGTGGCATACTGGTTGGTCTCTGCCACGACTAAGTCCAAGAGCTCCGCAGTCAAGAACAGCTCAAAAAATCCCAGGGCCGAACCGATTTGAGCCGTCTCAACCCGAACTCCAGACTGGGCGGTGAAAGGGGGAACTACTGGTGCGGCTGAAGTTGGTGACTGCCAATCAGGATTTGCCAGCACCTCAGGGACTCTAGGGGCTCTACGGGCCTGTCTGTGCGGTGGCTGCGACGGGGTAACTATTGCACGTGCCACCGTACCAGCTTCAACTGCCCTTCTGGTGCTCGCTACTTCACCAGGTTGTACGGCAGTGCTGGTACTAGGTCCAGGAAGGGCTGCGCTGCTGGTGTATGCCTCACCACGTGATCCGGCAGCGACAGCCCCACTCTGCTGCTCTTGAAGCGGATCCTGCGTAACCTGTGGTCTAGCGACATGGGGCCGGGTACGCCTGGTGCTGCCAGGGACCTCCACCTCCTCGTCCGAACTTTGGGTCAGAGAGCCACTGCTTTCCACAGGTTCATATTCTGACCCGCTAGATTCGTCAGATGAGGGTTCCCACTCCTCATCCGACTGGGTCAGAATCCTGTAGGCCTCTTCAGAAGAATACCCCCTGTTTGACATTTTGGACTACTAAATTTAGGGGTATTCCCTGAGACTACCCAAGAAAAAAAGCAAACCTGTCTTACAAAGGGGAGGCTAGCGAAGTACCGGAGGCCGCTGCGGTTGATAAAAAATATCAAAACTGATTTTTTTATCGCCGCAGTGCGTGTAAAATGAATGTGCAGTGATCAAAAAATATATATTTTTTGTCACTGCGGTGGGGCGGGCGTGGGTGAACGCACGTGTGGGCGACCGATCAGGCCTGATCGGGCAAACACTGCGTTTTGGGTGAAGGGCGAACTAAAGTGACACTAATATTATTATAGATCTGACCGTGATCAGTTTTGATCACTTACAGATACTATAAAAGTACAAATGCTGATTAGCGATACGCTAAACAGCGAATAAAAGTGACTGTGGTGCGGTGGGGTGGGCGCTAACTGACGCTAACTACCTAACCAAGGGGCCTAAACTATCCCTAAAACCTAACAGCCAATACCAGTGAAAAAAAAAAGTGACAGTTTACACTGATCACTTTTTTTCCTTTCACTAGTGATTGACAGGGGCGATCAAAGGGGTGATCAAAGGGTTAATTGGGGTGCAGGTGGGTGATCTGGGGCTAAGGTGTAGTGTTGGTGCTACTCACAGTTCAGTCTGCTCCTGTGCTGGATCCAACCGACGAAAAGGACCAGCACAGGAGCAGACAAGCCATATAACAGATCATATTTACTAATATGATCTGTTATATGACTTTGGATTGGATTTTTTGAAAATCGCCAGCCTGCCAGCCAATGATCGTTGCTGGCAGGCTGGTGACGAAATACTTCTTTTAATTTTGCCGGCCCGCGATGCGCATGCGCGGGCCGGCTTTGAGCGAAATCTCGCGTCTCGCGAGATGACGCGTATATGCGTGACTCTGCGCAGCGCTGCCACCTCCGGAACGCAATCCTGCGTTAGGCGGTCCGGAGGTGGTTAAAAAAAAAAACTTTTTTTATAAGAATTAGTGTTTTTCCCCCCAAATCAAACAAAAAAAAAAAATCTAAAAAATAACATGCATTGCTAATGAAAGGTTCTCAGTGTCAAGTAAAAGACATTGCAAAAATGATTTTGCTAGTCAAACAAAATAAAAAAAGTTAGGGTCACTAAACCACCATGTGCACAAAATCACAAAAAGTTGCCTGGACATTCAGGTCTTTTTTAGGCTCTGTCATGAAAGGGTTTAAGCATAAATATCTCCAGAAATTGTACAAAGGAATTTTACTAAAAGTTATTTTTTAATCATTACCAATTTTAGATGTATTTACAATTGTATTCTCTTTGGTCCTTCTCCTCTAGGAAAGTTTACATGCATTGAAGTTCGCTTCCATCTGGAGAGGCAGATGGGGTACTACTTGATTCAGATGTACATTCCCAGTCTTTTAATTGTCATTTTATCATGGGTCTCCTTTTGGATCAACATGGATGCAGCTCCAGCCAGAGTTGCCTTAGGTATAACTACCGTACTAACTATGACAACACAGAGCTCTGGCTCCAGAGCGTCACTGCCTAAGGTAAGTAACTCAAAAAGCACATTACATCACTACTATAAATTGTGAATATACTGTAATGAAACAGGTAATGCAGCTGTGAAAAGGAAAATACAGTAATGAGTGGGGATAATGTCACACGTGCAAAATAATTGAATAGCTAAAGCAAAAACATGACCTCATTTATTGTAAAACATTTATATTAAACATAACCCCTTCCTGACATCTGCCATACATGTATTGCTAATCTGGAATTCAGGTCGAACCACACAACTGTGTTCAGTGAAGGTGCCCTCTGGAAGGGTTCTCCAACTCAAAATATAATATAAGTCAATCCAAAGAACACTGCAATGTTCTTCAATGTTCAATCAATGTTCAACATTTCAATGCATAAGTGAACTTTTATTAGTTGCCGACTTCCAGCCAGCAGCACTAACCACCTATATCTTTTGTCCCTTCATACACCAGATATGACTTGACAAAGGTCCAGGTATATAGCTGGAACATTGGGGCATATTATTTGGATTGAACTATACTTGCTGGAAGGCCTCAGCTGAACTTTTTTGTCATTTGATCTAACTGTGCCTTGGAATGCCTTAAATTGTTGGGTCTTTAAACATAGTGCAAACTCAGTAGCTAAGCGGGCGCCACAGCAGACATCCCACGGCAGTGTCCATGATTTGAGACAACTCTGATCATGGACATTTAACCCCTCAGATGTCATGGCCAAAGTGTCTGAGAAGTCAGTTGTCATAGTGATGGTTAACTACTGTTGTCAGTGGTAAAAGCAATCTAATGATTGTATGTTCAAACCAATAAGGAGGCTAAAAAAAATTAAAAAGGAAAAATTCAAATCACTTCTCGATCCTTTACGCATAAAAATAAATAAGAAAAAAGAATTCATCACTGGTATCACCAAATCCAAAAATAACCAAATTATTATAATATAAAAGTATCTATATGGTACAATGAGTTTTGCAATAAAAAAAAATGAAAATGCCAAAATCACCTTCGCCCTGAAAAAAAAAACTATAAAAAAGATCAAAAAGTTATATGTACCCCAAGATGTCGGTTAGGTTCGGTTAGGAATAGGATCAGATAATGTATAAAACATGTGGTTATATCTAGGAATATATAGTGTGTGTGTGTGTGTGTGTGTGTGTGTGTGTATATATATATATATATATATATATATCTTCTATAGTAAAAATTAGTTTCTGTCTGTCTGTCCCGACATCTGTCTGTTCTTTATGAGCGACCAAACTGCTAAACCGATCTTCACCAAATTTGGCACACAGGTACATCAGGTGTCCAGGAAGGTTTAAGACCGAGTCTCAGCTCTCTAGGATGTACCATTCCTGAGATATTCCCAAAATATGACCTGAATTATCCAATACAAGCCTGCAAGTCTTTCTCTTCATATCCCAACTGCCATACACACGGTCACCTGTCCCTTATCAGCCAATAGAAGCTCGCAGGCCCTTAGTCTCCACATACACACAGTTTTACTCCAGGTTTCCGTAACAACCCAGCCATTTTTCTTCACTGCAGCAAGTCAGCTTTAGGCTAGGGCTACAGGATGACAATAAGTCGCACGACACATAGGGCACAACTACGCTGCTACATGCATCCATCTTGGATGGATTTTTTGCGTCTGTCATGTCACAGTCGCAGCATGTTGCATGTCACAGTGTGACACCATAGCCTATCATTATAAAAATTGTTAAGACAAAATGTTGCACGATACATGTCACCATGTAGCCCTAGCATTAAAGGGGCAGGGTGCTGTGGAGGTCACTGTTAAAGAGGCGTGCACCGTGGAGGCCACTGTTATAGGGGCGGGCACTGTGGAGGTCACTGTTAAAGGGGCGGGCACTGTGGAGGTCACTGTTATGGGGCATACTGTCTATCTTTTAACGACACACAAACATTAAATGAAATAGATGAAATAAACCCATGCGAAGCCGGGTCATTCTGCTAGTGTATATATATATATATATATATATATATATATATATAGTGTCAGACATCACTAACCTGATCAATGACTGCTTTTGGTAGAAATGATATTTCTACATGGAAAATAATTTACTAACAGGTGTAGTAGAGTAATAGAAATCCAACAGTCATGACATGCATGCTGCTGATTCTGTGTAACTGAATCACTTTGTCCTGGTTCTATTTTGGTTCTGACCCAAATGTCAGTTACTTTGTGACAGCTGTTTCCAATTATTTTATTTTTAGGCATTATTGCAAATCCGTGCACGGAGAGAGAGGAACTGACTCATCACAACAAGTTATGAGACAATACTCTGCTTTATTTGAGGAAGTTACATTTTTTATATTCCCTTATCAGGGCGTTATCTAATAAGCTAATACGCTAATAAGCTAATAAGCGTATTTATGATAGGCTTAATGTTAATGTCCAGTATCTCAAGTACACGTACTTAGTTCTGCAGTTCTACAATTTGCTATATATGGATATAAAAGTGTGCAGATTATATGTTATCCTATCGCATACAAGTTTTATACTCATTTACGTAATATACTTGTATAAAAAAAGCAAGCATGTGATTATTTGGTAATTGCAATACTGAAAAGGGGAAGTAGGGGAGAAGAAGGAGGGGGGGCAGGCAGAGACAAGAGAGAGAAAGACATGTAAATCAAGAACACATTCTGTTATCCCATCGATTCCATAGCAGTCCCCCCTTTGTATTCTTGGTTGATGACATTACTGACCCTGCCTAATGATCCCTGAGAATGTCCTCCAGGTGGTACTTCTTCATCCCCAGTGCACCCGCCTCATCTCTAGTAGATGAGGCCCATGATGAGGGACGGACATTGCTTTTGGATCTCTTGCCCTATTTTTATCAGCCACTTTTCACAGGAGGAGGAGGAAGGTCATCTTCTCTAGGGGTTGTTTCCATGGATGTGAATGACAGAACATCCTGATACTCTAGATGAATGAGGAGAGGGGTTTCTGAACAAGTAGGTGTGAGTGGTATCGGAGCCATGTCTTGGTAAGTCATCAAGGGGGCATTTGTTATCTTGTCAGAGTTTACGAAAACAAGGAAGTATGCAATGTGTAGTAATCACAAAAAGTATCAAAACAATCAAGATAGTCACCCCTATCTGAGCCAGCATTTTCTGCCACTCAGATATCCATCCAAAGTACCAGTCCCAGGGATCTGAGACCCTGAATTTATTTTCATTTCATCTGCTAGATCGTCAAGATTTTTAATGGCTAGAGTAACTTTACCATTGGGACTGGTGTCATCTGGGATATAAGTACAACATACACTAGTTTTTTGGATCATTTTACACCCCCCCCCCCCCTACTTTTTCTGCTAGAGCAATCCTGTTTTAACGTCATCTGGGAGGTAGCCTCGAGTTGTTCAGCTACGCCTTTTATAGCATCTCTAGTGTAGTTTAAAAACCGCTGCTGATTATAGTAAATGTAATTGATCCAGGCCACATTCTTGTTAATGGTCACTAAGGGAATTAGGGATTCAAATCCTGCCTTAACTTTATCTCTGGCCTTGAAATCATTTGGTTCTCCTCTAGGAACCCCTATGGAGTCTAAGTAAACGTGTGGATCCAGACTCCCTGCTACTTCTCTCCTATTTCTACGAAAAGCAGTTCGATTTTTCATATCAGCTATAGCTACAGACCGTCCTCTGCCTACATCCGCAGGTAAAATATGGAGAGGCATTATGACCTTGGCTAGAGCACACTGACCTGTCCAGTTCCCTTCCAATCTGGTCCGTATTTTACTATCTCCACATATCCAATAAATGTCACCCAGCGATTGTTTTTGTTCCTGTAGGTTTCTCCCTGGGTATTCACTAGAAATCACACAGAATTCATCGGTAAAGTTTCCTAAGTTTCTATTACCAATAAGGCTGGTATAACAGGTATAGTTACCAGGATAGATTGTGAGCCCTTGTCCTAGCCTATGGGTCCCAGTAACTAATGGGTACTTTTCCTTCCAATGTGTACACAGATCATCACTTGAATTTTTGTTGGTATATAGACTAAAGAAACAGTCTTCTTGGCTAGAGGAAGTATGAAGAGGTACTGTACCTACATGAGGGCGGGCACACTGCATAGATAACAATCACTTTTATTATGTGAGTTGGCATTATATTTCATCCATTCTAGCCTCAGGTTAATGTCTGTATAGCCTGTTTCTATGGCTAGAGTATCCTCAAAGGTGGGGTTAGATATAGCCACCATGTGGTTGAAGGTGGAAACGCGTGGTGGTACTAAGGGGTTTAATTGTACAGGAGGCTTCACGGTGGATGTGGTTACCCACTTTGGATTGTTTTGCATATCTCGTAGATAAAATCTGCCATATCGAGGTGTGGGACCTCCGGTTACATATGAACTAAGTATATATATTCCCCAGCATCACCTGGGCTGGGGTTCTCTATTGTCAGAGTCAGTGGCATATTAGATCCAGTCTTCCCAAGCCAAGAGCAACTACCGGTCTTTCTAATGGTCATACGGGTAAGGAGTGGTTTACCATTTTTATCCACTCGATCAAGTGCACTTGTGGGTTTATATCCCCAGTCAGGGCCTGTGGTCCAGCCAACAGAGCCCCAATATGCACAATCCTTTCCCCAATAATCATCTGTTACACATATGTATATTGCTTGGGCTTTTGTAGAGCCATCCACATAAGCTTTACATTGCCACCCTGGGGTTGGACAGGGCTTTACTATGTTACAGTAGTCAAACTTAAATACCGCCACATGGACAGCTGAGGAGTTATACCAAAATATGGTGTTGACCTGTGAATCTTCCTGTTCTTGTGTAATGGCTGTCTGGACTCCATGGACCATCACTGTTTTAGACTGAGGTCCAGACGATTGGAGTAGAAGTAGAATCAATACAACAATACGACA
Organism: Bufo bufo; assembly: GCF_905171765.1. Taxonomy (NCBI): domain Eukaryota; kingdom Metazoa; phylum Chordata; class Amphibia; order Anura; family Bufonidae; genus Bufo; species Bufo bufo. The sequence goes on along the minus strand of NC_053390.1, from coordinate 690,145,083 downwards.
TAAAAGGATATACATGATCATGATGATCAGTGATCATCTTCTCCCGAGATTTTGACTCGTTTGCAATGGGATGCGTGTATCCAGGTAGGTTTTCCCTCCAATTTCACTGAGGTGGGTGTTGTGAGCAGGATCAGGTATGGACCTTCAAATCTGGGTTCAAGGGTAGACCTCACGTGCTTCCTCACCACCACCCATTCACCTGGCTTCAATGTGTGTGAGTCATTCAAATCGTTGGGATCTGGAATAGAAGAGAATACTGACGCATGTATGTTAGACAATTGTTTACATAAGGTTATTATATATTTTGCAACTGACTCATAATGCATTTGTATTTGTTGTGGGAAGTATCGTCCAAGACGAGGCCCTGATCCGAACAAAATGTCATGTGGTGTGAGTTTATGGGGAGGTTTTGGGGTGTGCCTGACGGAAAAGAGCACAATAGGCAAACAATGTATCCAAAGGAGTCCTGTCTCCCTAGTCATTTTCAATAGTTTAGATTTCAGTATCCCATTTAAGCGTTCCACTTTTACGCTCGATTGCGGTCTGTAGGGTGTGTGATAGGCTAAATGTGTCCCTATCATCTTCCAAACTTCCTGGGTTAAGCTAGCAGTGAATGCTGGGCCCTGATCACTCTCAATGAACTCAGGTACTCCGAACCTACAAACAGTTTCCTGCATTAGTTTTTTAGCAGTTGTTATAGCTGTCTGATTTCGGACGGGGTAGGCTTCTGGCCACCCAGAGAACAAGTCTACTACTACTAGCACATACTGAAACCCTTGACACATTGGCATCTGGATGTGGTCAATTTGAATTCGATGGAATGGGTACTGGGCCTTGGGGAGACATTTAGTTGGTGTGGGCTCCGTTCTTCCTGGATTACATTGTGCACAGATCAGGCAAGATTGGCATGTTCTAACCAAAACTGGGGTAATTTCTGGTGCTACCCAGATTTTGTCAATCAGTTCTTTCATGATGGTTTTAGACACATGAGTAGGGCCATGAGCCAGACTAGCTACCATGGGGTATAGACTTCTGGGAAGGCACACTCTTTTCCCTTGAGTCCATAGTCCGTTTTCTTCCTTGATAGCAGCTTCTTTCTTCCAAGTCCCTTTTTCACCTGGGGTGGCCTGTTCCTGCATTTTCTTCAGCTGGTCCCACGTAGCAAGTTCTTCAGTGGATTCCTTAGTTACCGACATCACTGGGGAGGGCAATGTCACATCTTCTTCTCCTTGTATAGCTGCCTTTTTTTGTAGCCTGATCAGCTAGGGCGTTTCCCCTAGCTTCTGGGGTGTCTGCCTTTGTATGAGCCTTTATTTTTACAACTGCCACCTGAACTGGCAGCAATACGGCTGCCATAAGGGTTGATACTGCCACAGCATTTTTTTATGGGGGTTCCAGCAGCTGTTAGAAAGTCACGTGCCTTCCATGTGGACCACTCCATGGGCGTATCTTGAGTCAGCATAGATGTTGGCTGTGGATTCTTTAGCCATAGTACATGCTTCTGCTAGAGCCAGTAGTTCAGCCTCCTGAGCCGATTGATGTGGGCTCAGTTTCTTGGCACATAGGACTTCAAATTCACTGGTGACTGCCATGCCAGTATGAAACCTTCCTTTGTCATCGGCATACCTGGAGCCGTCCACAAATAGGATCCACTGTGGATTTGTCAGTGGAGTTTCACTGATATTGGGCGGAGTCCCTACTTCAGCTTCCATCAGTTCTAGGCAGTCATGTTCCGTGTTTTCATAGGCTGAGTTCCTTGCTGTTCTTCTTCTTGTAAGTCCTCTTCCGCTTGAATGTCTATGAAATCCAGTTCTTTTTCCTCTGATTCATCCCACTCCCCCCTTGGAAGAGGAAGTAGGGCTGCGGGATTTATGATATGATACCTTTGGATTGTAATATTATCTGGGAGCAGGAGGCTGCACTGAAGTCTAAGGTGACGTTGAGTTGTAAGATGTTTTGGTTGTGTTTGTTGCAATATGGCAGATATATCATGTGGAGCCAGGATTGTAAGTGGATGACCTAACACAATATCAGATGTAGTGTCAAGGAGCAGGCTAGCTGCATGGACAGCCTTGACACAAGAAGGAGCAGCTCGAGCCACAGGGTCTAATCTTTTGGAATAGTATCCTATAGGGCGATTTCGGCCACCATGTGCTTGGGTGAGGACTCCAGTGGCATGGCCCTTCTTCTCCATAATGTACAATTTAAAGGGCAGGCTGCAATTAGGAACACCTAGTGCAGGAGCAGCTGATATGACCTTTTTTAGTTCACAAAATGACTGGTGTGCTTCAGGCGTGAGAGTAAAGGGTTTAGAAACATCATCCCATGGAATACAGTCATATAATGGCTGCATGAGGATGCTAGCATCTTGGATCCAAGGTCTGCAATATAACACGAGACCTAGGAAAGTCTGGAGTTGGTTGGGGGTCTCAGGAATTTGAATGTTCGTGATAGTTTTAAGTCTGGCCTCAGTCAGATGTTTACAACCTTTGGAAATGCAGTGTCCAAGAAATACAACCTTGGGGAGGCAAAACTGAAGCTTACTCCTGGAAACTTTGCAGCCTACTGTGGATAGGAAATGGAGAAGGGAAATGGACATTTTCAGGGCCACTTCCTGTGAAGGGGCACACAACAGAAGGTCATCCATATATTGTAATAGCTCCACTTGTGGGTGTTCAGCTTGCCATGGGGTACAATGGAGAATGACAGGGAGAGGACCTTAGCTTAACTGCCCCATTTTCCAATAAGTCTTTGACCTGATGTAAGATAGCATCTTGTTGGGCACTAGACAGTGGGTATTGAGCCTTATAGGGTAACACATTAGGATTCTTGAGAGTTACCACTACTGGAGGCACTGGAAGCCTACCAATATCTGCAGATCCTTTTGCCCATAAACTAGGTGGTAATTGATCAAGCTCAGGGGCTTCATCTCCTGAGCTGTCCTTAACCTCTGCCTGTACTGTCTGCAGAGCCATGAGTGCACAAGTTTGTTCAGGATTTAGGCCGGTGGAGAAAGTAACAGTGCCGTCTTCGTGGAACTGTATATTGGCCAGTATCTTTTGTAAGAAATCAGCTCCTAGTAAATTGAGGGGGCAGGTGCTACTTACAACAAATTGGGATAAAGTTCCCGGAGGCAAGTGTAGCACCTTCAAGTCCATAGCATGGAAGGGTTATGTCAGTAAGCCAGTGTGGAAGGGCGACAGTCTCAGAGAGTACACTGCTGGCTGCACCAGTGTCAATTAGAAATGGGATGTCTTTTCCGGCCACCTCCAGAGTTATACTGGGGGAGGGGCCGGCAGGAAGGGCGGTGACTGCCATATACTGTGAAAACCCTCCTGACACTGGTCTGCCTGCCTCCTAGACTGAAGGAGGGGGAGGAAAGTTTGACTGTTGTTGACTTCCCCTTTCTTGGTAAGCTTGCCACAGATGGCGACTGCGACAATGGCGTTTGATATGACCTGGCCTGCCACACCCAAAACAGACTCGGGGCAAGGACTGATTGTCTGCACTCATTACAGCCATTATGGCTCGAGTTCTCCTTGGGGAATTTTCTCCCAGCCCTTTTGCTATCTGTTCTAACTGGTCAAAGGGCAAGGACTTCCATTCAGGACGGACTGAAATTAACAGTTTGTTTATTTCTGGGCGCAGACCGTCCACTAGGGTACGGGATAGAAGGCGCATGTGGACAGGTTCTTTCAGATTAAATCCCATGTCCTGATAAGTTTGTTTAACCCTCAGTGCAAACTTCTCTGTAGATTCTGTCTTATCTTGTGTAATATCTTGGAGCATAGAGGACTGTTCTGCTAACTTCTCCTTTGCCCACGTTTGCAGTCCATGTATGAAGTGTATTCCAGAATCCTCATCACGGGGATCAAAATTGGCCCCGTTCAAAGTGGGCTCTTTTATGTGGTCTAGCACTATAGAGGAATAATCTCCTGTTTTGTTTTCTACTATACTCTTTAAATCAGACCATGTGCAGCCATATGTTTGATATTCCTGCTGCATTTTCCTGTAGAATGGCATTGGATGTGTTTCTGGGTCAGGCAGCATATTCACTATGGTGAACAGCTGTTGTGGTGTGAAAGAAACATATTTGGGTGGTCCGGCGGGTGGTCTTATCTGGCCAAAAGTGTTAACTATAGTTTCATAAGTTTTAAGTTCTGTATCCTTTATCTGATCCCGTAGGGTATTTAATTGCTCTTGGAAATCCGTGCTATGGGGGAACAACCGTCTAATGGTTGCAACATCATCTGGGGTGCCTTCATATTGATCACCGGGTCCCCCTGGTGACTGTGCAAAAGATCTTGTATTAAGATTGGGGCTAACTGGCTGCTCACCTATGGGGGTACCAGTACTGTCTGCATGATATTGCTCTGCTGACTCTTGTGCCATATTACCAGTTGTCCCTTCTGCCTCACCTTTTTCATCCTTTCCGGCAACCATGATATTCATAGGTACCTGAGGTGGTTTAACTGTCCCATCTGGATAGACTATGGGATATAATGGAGTAGCCTTTTGAGATGGGAGGTTTTTGGCAGAGAGATATCTCTGGTCCCCTATGGGGTGGTGGCTGTGGACAAGATGGTGCAGTGGCTGGGACTGGGAGGGTACTCACAGGAAACATGGACACATGATGATGTGGGCGTGGTGCCCCACAAGCTAGACAATTCTCTCTAAAGATTGGATTCTGTTGTCCAAATACATTATAAACCCATGCATCATCAGTTAACTTCACGCCATTTTTATAGGGCGGTGGACGGTCAGCACTTCCCAATTTCTTCATGGTACAAACATCTTTAACTTTTTATCATATTCCTGACATCCTACCGTCTCCTCAAATACCTTACTACAATCCCGCCATGCTCCGACTAGCGGAGTTAACTTTTGATCCCCTAGTTTTCCTCATTTTTTCCTTCAACAAGTTGTCCCATGTTTCACTACACAAGGTTCCACCCTTTGGTATACCAAAGTTCCTTTCTAACCTACTGAATCCCTTTAAGAATTTCATTCCTTTCCTGTCTTTCACATACCGGGTAGGTACAAAAGTCAAACTCTCAGAGTTTCCCATCTCAACTCGCTCTGCGGTCGTCTTGAGCCTACGGAGCCGACCAGGGCAAGGACTAGACTGATACGTGCCTGAAGCCTGTTTTGAGTCTATTCCGAGGCAAAACACTGGCCAGCAGATTAAACCGATTCCTCCTCCTTCTGAGACCTCTTCAGTGATAGACAGAGGCTCTGACTGTCTGTCAGGTTCAGGCACATGAGGCAATCTTTGACAGCCTCAGTAGTTATCCCGTCTCCTTCTCACCCACGTTCAACAAGGCAACACAATAGTAACTGTCACAAAGAATCTTCATCTTCCAAAGTATACACTATTTAACTGTGGGGTCTTACTCACATGCCCTCGAAGGATGCCCCAAACTGCTGCCGCACCCCTCCCTCAGACTGATTCTGAGAGGCTACAAACAGGAAACACAATACAAGTAGGATAACTTCAATTGTCCTACCTTATTTTATGGGCTGCAGTCCCAGTGTCCGTTAGTGCGCCTCCCCTCGTCCGGGGGTTACGGGCACAGGGGGTCTTCTCTTCGAGCCCTACGTTGGGCGCCAATAGATGTCCTGGTTCTATTTTGGTTCTGACCCAAATGTCAGTTACTTTGTGACAGGCTGTTTCCCAATTATTCTATTTTTAGGCAATATTGAAAATCCGTGCACAGAGAGAGAGGAACTGACTCATCCCAACAAGTTATGAGACAATACTCTGCTTTATTTGAGGAAGTTACATTTTTTATATTCCCTTATCAGGGCATTATCTAATGACCTAATAAGCGTATTTATGATAGGCCTTAATGTTAATGTCCAGTATCTCAAGTACACGTACTTAGTTCTGCAGTTCTGCAATTTGCTATATATGGATATAAAAGTGCGCAGATTATATGTTATCCTATCGCATACAAGCTTTATACTCATGTACGTAATATACTTGTATAAAAAAAGCAAGCATGTGATTATTTGGTAATTGCAATACTGAAAAGGGGAAGAAGGGGAGAAGAAGGAGGGGAGACAGGGAGAGACAAGAGAGAGGAAAGACATGTAAATCAAGAATACATTCTGTCATCCCATCGATTCCATAACAACTTCAATTCGCAACAAATCCAAATTACTTCGCGCTTCGTGGTAACGAATCAGTTTTTCCTAAAATGGCAGCTGAATGAGTTATAAAGTGAAAGTAAGAAGCCGGAAATGCGAGATCACCCATAATGCCGTGCAGCCAGCCAATCCACAGATAGCCATCCCCTGTGATGTCACAGCTCTATAAACCCTCGTCCCGTGCTGTCTCCGCTATTGTCCTGTGAGATGAGCATAGGAGCGAGACATGGCAATGCTCATGTGCTAGGGACAGTGTTGCTGAAAATTAATAATAGAAGACTATTGGAGAGGAAGAGTGCAGGGAGACTGCAAGGAGAATGCAGGGAGCCTTATTCTTCGTCAGTTTTATTTATTTATTCCTACATTTACTTATTCCTACATCAGCCGTAAAATAAGATATGTAAGTCAATACCAATAATATTGGAAGCTTTTATTATTCCAGTGCCAGCTTTGCCAACCAATACATCCAGTCTGCATCCCCTAGGGGCAGCAGGTCTTATCAAGACCATCCTCATCTTTTGCTGGCTTTACATCTTCCAAATCATCCATCAAAGTCTCCATATCCTAGAAATGTCAGCAAGATGCATAGAGACCAAGAGCTGGATGTTCCTGATGACATTTTCTCATCGATATTAGATGATGTGGAAAATCAGATGGCAGAAGAAGGGCTCCCACCTGTAGGGCAGGAGAGTGCTGGGGTTAGAGAAGTGGGTATGCCAGAGCTGATTTATATTCTGTGTTTGCTGTCAAATAACCTACAGGAGATTGCAGGCCAGAACACAAATAATATGTATATTGTGCCCCCACCCAGGGGTGCACCTAGTCTTTTTGCTGCCTGAGGTGAAAACTGAAATGGCCCCCTTCTTCCCCAATGCCAATTTCTTAACCTAACCCCCTTCCCTTCAGCCCATGGCCTTTCAGCTACCCCTCTCTTGTCCCTACCTGGTGCTGCCTGAAGTGATCGCCTCACCTAGCCTAATTTATGGTGCAACCCCTGCCCCCACCTAACCAGCCAAACTCCATACCAGCAACAGCCCTTGTTTAACCCCTTAAAGGGCTTCTGTCAGCCCACTAAACCGTTTTTTTTTTTTTGCTTAATAATAACCCCTACACTGCGATTTATCCATACATAAGTAAAATAATAATTTTGGTTCAGTAGAATTTGCTAAAACCCTATTTTTATAATATGTAAATTACCTTGCTACCAGCAAGTAGGGCGGCTACTTGCTGGTAGCAGCCGCATCTCCGATGGTAATGACGCCCCCTCTGCTTGTTGATTGACAGGGCCGGCGGACGGATCTTTCTCCGCTGGCCCTGTCTGTTTTCTTTCAATATCTGGCGCCTGCGCCGCGGCTGTACCTATCTTCAATCGGCGCAGGCGCACTGAGAGGCGGCCACTCACTCGGCCGCTTCATCCTCAATGCGCCTGCGCCGGGTGTAGATGTGACGTCATCCGGTGCAGGCGCATTGAGGATGAAGCGGCCGAGTGAGTTGGCCGCCTCTCAGTGCGCCTGCGCCGATTGAAGATAGGTACGCGCGGCGCAGGCGCCAGATATTGAATGAAAACAGGCAGGGCCTGCGGAGAAAGATCCCGTCCGCTGGCCCTGTCAATCAACAAGCAGAGGGGGCGTCATTACCATCGGAGGATGCGGCTGCCTACCAGCAAGTAGCCGCCCTACTTGCTGGTAGCAAGGTAATTTACATATTATAAAAATAGGGGTTTTAGCAAATTCTACTGAACCAAATTATTATTTAACTTATGTATGATAATCGCAGTGTAGGGGTTATTATTAAGCAAAAAAAACAAAAACGGTTTTAGTGGGCTGACAGAAGCCCTTTAAAGCGAACCTTTCACCTCATTTTCACTTTATAATCTAGCAACAGTACCTTATAGATTATCTTGAGTGTGTTGTTATCCATGTTAGTGCCGCTTTCCTGGGCTCTTTATACTTCAAAAAATCGTCTTATAAACTTCACATTCGGTGCTCCAACAGTCATGCAACTGCAGCGTACTCAAGTTAGGTTTAGAAATGTTCCTGGTGTTGTAGTGCAATAGACACTAACCTGAGACGGCTGACTCTCTGCAAGGGCAGGTGATGATGAGAAATGTTCGTGACGCCAGTGCCAATTAACTTAGGGACCACGTGATGTTAAAACAGAATTCAAACTTTAGTAGTCTTCATATAGGGACATTGACGGAAGCGCAGTTCCTTTGAAGACAGTTGATTTTCAATACAGTTGATGCAGGCAATATATATATATATATATATATAGCAAAGTGACTTTAGAGTGTTAAACACAGGACTTGCAGTACAGGCAGCTTGCACTCTATTCCTGACTGATCCTGGAACATAGAAACTCTTCTCCAAGGTCCAATGCCCTAGCTCTGGCGTATATCCTTGGTTTTATCTCTATCAAGTACCTCCTCTGTTGTCTTGAGTACCTCTTGCTTTTCTTGACTTGCCCCTGTCTCTCTCTCAGCTTCCTCAGGCTCTAGAAACTTCTGAACACCCTTCCTGGCTAGGCCCTAGCCTATTTATACTGACTGGGGGGCTCCCTCTGCTGGCTGGAATAAAGATTGCCTGCACCAGGCCTAACTGGCTTAAAGGGAAACACACATTACATTCTAGCAGTGTCGGGTAACCTACCCGTATGCTGCACACCCCCAGACTTTAACGTGAGTAAGGCCTCGTACTCACACACCTTCCTGAACCGGCATAACATGGTACATAACATATGCATTCCATTATAAATACAATAAATAATTATTTAACATTTGTAACTCAATGAACAAATGACACAAGGGAAAGGGGCGTCTTCTTGCTTCTTAGGCACGTCCGCTGACCTGGCACAGCGGACTTAGGGTGAGCCAGGTTAGTCCATTGTCTTTGGTGACAGTATAATAACAGAACTACCCAGGAGTTTCTTGTGGGTGTATCACAGGCAAGGGCTCACGTGGGGGAGTCCATTCTTGCGCACAAATGTCCAGCAAGGCATTACCAGTAGCAACTGTTTGGGAGGAGGACACCCCAGAATAGTCAAAGTCTCCTAAACGGACTGGCGGACGTCCCCTAGTCATCCGGTTGGACCTTCTCACACAGGGGTCTCCTCTTCCCTTAGCAACGAGGTAGAAGAAAGAGGAGCAACAGGAGGGTCTCCATCAGTGAGACCTTGGTCAGGAACAACAGGAACAACTGGAATAACAGGAGCAACTAGATCCACTAGAGGGGGAACTGGATCCAGGGCATCTTGAACCGGCTCTTCTGGAGGTGAAGCTACAGTAGGTGCCGGAGCAGGCACCAGCAAGTTCAACCATGGTGTCAGAAGCCAATGCATGGGATCAGCGTCATACCTTAGATTACTGACAGCCTGCATAGGATCCTCGGGCTGTATTGCTGACTCTGACACAGGATATTCAGATCCAGAACTCTCGGCACTGGGTTCTGGTGTCAGGCAGAGCTTCAACCGGTTTCGGTGTACAATTTGGGATCCCTTGCCTTCCCGGGTGATCTCATAAGTGTGAGTTCCAACATTTGGGATTGCAGTGACAACATAGGGACTTCGCTCCCATTTACTGTCCAGTTTACTGGTACGGCGGTTATTCTTTAACCATTCCACGGCCCCTATTGTCAAGGGTTCTGCATGGGCTGCTTGATCATAGTCTCTCTGCTGTCGGTCCCTAGCATAGTCCATACGTTCCTGAACAATGGCTTTGGCTGTATTCAATCGCCTTTGATGTTCAGCAACCCAGTCGGTGTTAGGTAATGGGTTAATGCAATCAGGTACGTGTATGTCCAATGAATGATCAGCAGGCAATGTCCCTTGGCGCCCAAACATCAAGTAAAAAGGGGTATACCCGGTGGAACAATGTATGGTATGATTGTATGTGAACATGAGCTGTGGCAACAGATTAGGCCAATCTCCTCTGTTTTCAGGAGGCACGGCCCTCAGCATCTCTATCAAGGTCTGATTCATTTTTTCACATAATCCATTACCTTGAGGATGGTAGGCCGTTGTCCGGATCTTCTTACAGTTGTGTAAGCGGCACAGTTCATGGAACAGATGGGACTCAAAAGCAGGTCCTTGATCGGTGAGGATCTTTTCTGGACATCCGTAGGGCAGGAGGAAGTGCTTCCAGAACAGTTCGGCTGTAGTCTTGGCTGTCTGGTCTCTCACAGGCACCGCTACAACAAACTTAGTGAAATGGTCAATAATAGTCATGGCATAAGCATACCCTGAGCGACTAGGCTCCAGTTTCACATGGTCGATGGCGACAAGTTCAAGTGGACGGGTACTTACAATGGATCTCAGTGGTGCCCTCTGATCATGGTGCTCACTTCGTTTTAAGGCACAGGCTACACACTCCCGACACCACTTCTCCATGTCTTCTCTCATGCCCACCCAGTAAAACCGCTGGCGGATAGTAGCCTCAGTCTTTTGGACCCCAAAGTGCCCGGATTGATTGTGGTACATCTCCAACACCATACCTGCATCTCGTCGGGGTATGAGAATCTGGTGTACTCTTTCGTTGGACACTGGGTCTAGGCTTCTCCGTAGCAATAGGCCCTTTTGTATGAAGAGTTGATGGCGCTGTCTCCACAGTTTGATGAGCTCAGGATCTGCACTCTTACGCCGAATCCTCTCAGGGGCTCTGCCACTAGTAATGAAGTCCAACAACTCACCCAGCACTCTACTTTCAGACTGTAGTTTCACCCACCTTTCTTCTTAGGATCAGGCCTACTGGAGGGTGAAGGAACTGCAGCTCTGTCATTGGTAGCTCGAGCCTGGTCTGTTGAGCAAATTTGTTATAGAAAGCCGGCATCTCTACATCTTCCCAAGCATCTCGCACATCATCAGGAGCTGTCTCTGTGGGAAGCCTGGATAAAGCATCAGCATTATCATTAGTACGTCCAGCACGATATTTTACAGAGAAATCATAGTTGGCGAGGCGAGAGGCCCATCTCTGCTCCAAGGCCCCTAATTTAGCTGTATTCAGATGTGCCAGAGGGTTATTGTCAGTGAATGCAATGAACGGGGTGGCGGCTAGATAATCCTTGAATTTTTCTGTCACCGCCCACACTAATGCCAGAAACTCTAGTTTGAAGGAACTATAATTCTGGTCATTTTTCTCAGCTCCTTTCAGGGAGCGGCTTGCATATGCTATCACTCTCTCTTTTCCCTCTTGGATTTGGGCTAACACAGCTCCCAGGCCTCGCTTGCTAGCATCAGTATAAAGATGGAAAGGCTTGCTATAATCTGGATAACCTAACACAGGAGGCTCGGTCAGTTTTTTTTTTAGCAGTTGGAACGCTATCTCTCTTTCCTCATTCCACTCAATGGGCACAGGAGTTCTAGGATTTTTCTTGGGTTGCCCCCTCAAGAGCTCCTGGATAGGATCAGCTATTTGAGCAAAATGGGGGATAAAACGTCTATTGTAGCCGGCAAAACCAAGGAAACCCCTCACTTCCTTGACAGTAGTGGGAACCGGCCAATTACGGACAGCTGCTAACTTATCAGGGTCAGGTTGCACTCCCTCTCCGCTTACCACATGCCCCAGGTATCTTACTGCAGGTTTGAGCAGGTGACACTTGGATGGCTTTACCTTCAAGCCATATTTGATAAGGATTTCAAATACTTCTGCCAAATGTTTCAGATGGTCTTCATATGTTTTTGAGTACACATGACGTCATCTAGATACAGCAGCACTGTTTCGAAGTTTTTGTGACCCAAACACCGTTCCATTAGTCTCTGGAAAGTTCCTGGGGCATTACATAGCCCGAACGGCATACAATTGAATTCGAACAGGCCCATGGGAGTAGTGAAAGCAGTCTTTTCCCTATCTGCAGGGGCCATGGGTACTTGCCAGTAGCCACTGGTCAAGTCCAATGTGGAGAAATAGGCAGAGGAGCCCAGAGCAGTTAGGGACTCCTCAATGTGGGGCAGTGGGTATGCATCTTTGTGGGTTATTTGATTAATTTTCCTATAATCCACACAGAAACGGATACCACCGTCCTTCTTCTTTACAAGGACCAGGGGTGCAGCCCACGGACTACGGCTGTCCCGGATTACATTAGAGTCTTTCATCTCTTGGATCATTTCTTTTACAGTCTGATATGAAGTAGGCGGTAAGGGTCTGTATCTCTCCTTGATAGGAGGATGAGAGCCAGTAGGTATGGTGTGTTGTATGGCACTCACCTCTCCATAATCAGTAGCATGCTTACTAAAGGCCTGGTGGTACTCTTTGACAAGCTGTATAATCCCTTCTTGTTGTTGTTGGGGGGTAGTCTCGTCCCCCACATGGAGCTCTTCCCACCAGGGCACTTGTGGCTGGGTCACCGACGGACGTCCGCTGACTGCAGCTGGCGGCTTTTCTGTCACTGGAAGACGAATGATGTCTTGGAAGGACACCTGGGACAGCTGGGCAACACGGCAATGCTTAGTAAGCGCAACAGGATGATCACTCAGGTTAATCAGACGGACAGGTACTTTACCTTGGGAGACGTTCACCAGGCACTTGGCAGCTCTCACATAAGGGTAATCCTCCATCTGGATTGGTTCCACCAGGGCTGGATAATCTCGGCCTTGGACTCCCAGGACAGCACGACACCATAAAAGAGTTTGAGAATTAGGAGGCAAAGTCACAGGCTTAATATCACTAATCCTGGCAGTACAAATTTCTCCTTTCCCATTAGCAAACCTCTGCTGGGCACTTAACACAGTAATAGTCTTTTGAATCACCCTCTTGGATGCAGAGGAAGCAGTGGGCAAAGTCTGGTGTAATACGGCAAGTATTTCTGAATAACAGTTTTTGAAGACATTGGTGCCTAGAATGACAGGATGTCCTCCTCTGTCGCCGGCCTGTACTACTATCACCCCCTGTTGCGGTAAGGTTACTTCTCCCACCTGCAGGGTGGGTTCCCAGTATCCATGAATCTTTACTGGTTTGCCATTGCTGGCGATAATCTCCACCCAGGATTCAGGCGGCTGGGTCAATTGGTTGGTGTCCCAGATCTTTCAAAGGCGGGCAGCTGAATAGTAGTGACCTGAGACCCAGTGTCTAATAGGGCTTCAAAGGAGACCCCGTTGATCTCTATGTTGATTTTAGGATGGGATCCTACATACCGTGGCATCCAATTTGGATCCTTTGGACCTAGTGTTCTACCTCCCGAGGGGTGGTCCTCAGCCTCAGGGGTTGCCCGTTTAACTGCCAGCACGTGGATTCTGTGTGTCCCAGCTTTTTGCAGTATGTACACACGGGCCTCTTGCGACCTCTATTACGCCTCCCAGGATCCCTGGGGTGAGTCTCTTGGTATGGAGGTGGGAACGGCCTAGGAGGTGACAGGAATTCTTCTTCTGTCATTATGGGTTTTTCCCATTCCTCTATTTTTCTGCACACTTTCTCTAGACTTTTAGTGAGGTGATTTACTTGCTCTGTCAGCATGGCAATAGTATCGGTAGCTGACACTTGAACAGCTTGGTTAGTGATAAGCGGTTTTGGCCTGCAGGCTGATGACTCAGGTGGGGTGCTCAACTCCGTAGATACTGCTGACCCCAGAATTTTTATAGCCAGTTCTTTAAAGTCCAGAAAGGCACTGTTAGGGTGCTGGGCGGACAGCATCTTTAATTGGGTCCTTATTTGCTCACTAGACACCCCGGTGATAAATTGTTCCCTTAGGGTCTGGTCCTGATTATCAGCCTCTTTGGGATCTATCTGGATTACAGCCCCTAAAGCCTCCTGAAGTGATAGGGCATAGTCACGGAGGGACTCACCGGGCTTCTGTTTCTTGCCAAAGAAGTGCATCTTTATCTCTGAGGCAGTCCTAGTTTCAAAAGTGGCCCTGAGGCGGGTGAATATCTGTTCTAGAGTACTCCGCTCAGTAGCAGGCCAGGATAATACCTCCCTGCGGGCAGCTCCCTCCAGTTGCGCTAGCAGGATTTCCATTTGCTGATCGGCATTTATGGGGTACAGTTTGAATAATGCCAGCAACTTTTCTTTAAAGTCTCTTAGAGTATGGGTCTCTCCTTTATAGCGGGGAAACCATGGGGCCCCGAAATAGTAAGGCATGGTAAAGGGCATCATGCTGGGGGCTATAGAATGATTAGGAGCCGCAAGCTCTCCCGGGGCCGGCTGCTCGGGAACTCCCGGTTCTGACATGTTAGCTTATTACGATGTGGCCGCTGGCGACTAAAGGGGCCGGAACAATCCCCTTCCCTCCGGTTACAAGTTCTTACCGGTATCGCCGGGCTTGCGCAGGCCAAGTCTCGAGATATTCCGGACGTCCAGAGTACGCGGTGACGTAGAAGAAACAGGGCCGCGGCGGTGCGATGATGACGAGGGGCGGGTTTCTCTGTGTCTTTGCAGGGATCCGCCCACGAAGGTCCTCAGCAGCGCGGGAAACTTTACTCCAGGCGGCCTGTGGCCATCTTGATCCCCATTCCCTGACAGCAAGCAGGGTTGTTGAAAAGTCCATAAAACCACACTCCGGTGTGGCGATTTTCTTCCTCTTGATAGCGCAACACTGCACAGCGCTTTTTGGAGGTTTTAGGGACACTTTTAGTATGTTTTTCAGTCCACAAAGTCCACTTTAATAAAACAGGCAATTTGTCACTTTGGTCACAGGGCAACTGTATAAGGCACAAAGTTCACGCTTCTTGCACTATAAAGCGTGCGTATCCTGTTCGTGACGCCAAAAGAGAGGTGCAGCGTACTCAAGTTAGGTTTAGAAATGTTCCTGGGTGTTGTAGTGCAATAGACACTAACCTGAGACGGCTGACTCTCTGCAAGGGCAGGTGATGATGAGAAATGTTCGTGACGCCAGTGCCAATTAACTTAGGGACCACGTGATGTTAAAACAGAATTCAAACTTTAGTAGTCATCATATAGGGACATTGACGGAAGCGCAGTTCCTTTGAAGACAGTTGATTTTCAATACAGTTGATGCAGGCAATATATATATATATATATATATAGCAAGGTGACTTTAGAGTGTTAAACACAGGACTTGCAGTACAGGCAGCTTGCACTCTATTCCTGACTGATCCTGGAACATAGAAACTCTTCTCCAAGGTCCAATGCCCTAGCTCTGGCGTATATCCTTGGTTTTATCTCTATCAAGTACCTCCTCTGTTGTCTTGAGTACCTCTTGCTTTTCTTGACTTGCCCCTGTCTCTCTCTCAGCTTCCTCAGGCTCTAGAAACTTCTGAACACCCTTCCTGGCTAGGCCCTAGCCTATTTATACTGAACTGGGGGGCTCCCTCTGCTGGCTGGAATAAAGATTGCCTGCACCAGGCCTAACTGGCTTAAAGGGAAACACACATTACATTCTAGCAGTGTCGGGTAACCTACCCGTATGCAGCACAACCAGTCAAGGGTGTAGCCCTTCCATCTCCTCAGGCCGTACCGCCCCTGCCTTAACCCCTCCTCTATGCTCCTTAACTGACAGCCGGCTCAGTCGCCGGGACGGCGCTTCCGAAACCTGCGCATGCGCCGTCCTCCTGATTCGCCGCGCGATCCCGTCTTTCTTGCTGACAAAAGTGCGATCATGTAAGAGAATCGCGCATGCGCCTTACGCGATGCCGGCCTGTCTGCTCTCCCTCCCGTGCGCGCGCACTGGAGGGAGAGCAGACAGGAGAGCAGACAGGCTGGCATCGCGTAAGGCGCATGCGCGATTCTCTTACATGATCGCGCTTTTGTCAGCAAGAAAGACGGGATCGCGCGGCGAATCAGGAGGACGGCGCATGCGCAGGTTTCGGAAGCGCCGTCCCGGCGACTGAGCCGGCTGTCAGTTAAGGAGCATAGAGGAGGGGTTAGGGCAGGGGCGGTACGGCCAGAGGAGATGGAAGGGCTACCCCCTTGACTGGTTGCATGACTGTTGGAGCACCGAATGTGAAGTTTATAAGACGATTTTTTGAAGTATAAAGAGCCCAGGAAAGCGGCACTAACATGGATAACAACACACTCAAGATAATCTATAAGGTACTGTTGCTAGTTTATAAAGTGAAAATGAGGTGAAAGGTTCGCTTTAAGGACTCAGCCCTATTTCACCTTAAGGACCAGGCCATTTTTTGCAAATCTGACCAGTGTCACTTTATGTGCTGATAGCTTTAAAACGCTTTTACTTACCCAGGCCGTTCTGAGATTGTTTTTTTCGTCACATATTGTACTTCATGACACTGCTAAAATTGGGTCAAAAAATAATTTTTTTTTGCATAAAAAAATACAAAATTTACCCAAAATTTTGAGAAATTAGCAAATTTCCAAGTTTCAATTTCTCTACTTCTATAATACATAGTAATACCTCCAAAAATAGTTATTACTTTACATTCCCCATATGTCTACTTCATGTTTGGATCATTTTGAGAATGATATTTTATTTTTTGGGGATGTTACAAGGCTTAGAAGTTTAGAAGCAAATCTTGAAATGTTTCAGAAATTTTCAAAAACCCAATTTTTAGGGACCAGTTCAGGTCTGAAGTCACTTTGCAAGGCTTACATAATAGAAACCACCCAAAAATTACCCCATTCTATAAACTACACCCCTCAAGGTATTCAAAACTGATTTTACAAACTTTTTAACCCTTTAGGTGTTCCACAAGTATTCATGGAAAATAGAGATAAAATTTCCCTTTTTTGGCAAATTTTCCATTTTAATCCATTTTTCCCAGTAACAAAGCAAGGGTTAACAGCCAAACAAAACTCAATATTTATGGCCCTGGTTCTGTAGTTTACAGAAACACCCCATATGTGGTCGTAAACAGCTGTACGGGCACACGGCAGGGCGCAGAAGGAAAGGAATGCCATACGGTTTTTGGAAGGCAGGTTTTGCTGGACTGGTTTATTTGACACCATGTCCTATTTGAAGCCCCCCTGATGCACCCCTAGAGTAGAAACTTCAAAAAAGTGCCCCATTTTAAAAACTATGGGATAGGGTGGCAGTATTGTTGGTACTGGTTTAGGGTACATATGATTTTTGTTTGCTCTATATTACACTTTATGTGAGGCAAGATAAGAAATAGCTGTTTTGGCACCATTTTTATTTTTAGATTTTTACAACATTCATCTGACAGGTTAGATCATGTGATATTTTTATAGACCAGGTTGTCACGGATGCGGTGATACCTAATATGTATACTTTTTTTTTTTATGTAAGTTTTACACAATGATTTCATTTTTGAAGCAAAAAAAAATCATGTTTTAGTGTTTCCATAGTCTGAGAGACATCATTTTTTCAGTTTTTGGGCGATTACCGTATTTTTCGCCCTATAAGACGCACTTTCCCCCCCAAAAGTGGGGGGGAAATAGCAGTGCGTCTTATGGGGCGAATGCTGCATTTTGCCGAACTGTCAATGATGCGCTGCGCGGCGGGTGTTTCAGCTGAGAGGGAGGAGGGGCTGGGGGCCGGCATCTCTTTTTATAATGACAGCGGGGCCCGTGCAGTGACTGTATTCTACTACACGGGCCCCGCTCACTGTATATACCGTAATCTTATCTATAATTGTGGCATTGCTAATAGTAATCAGCGCCTGTATTACTTACAAGCGCTCGGTAGCAGAGAGGAGGGAGGAAGCAGGCCGGGAGGACGGGCGCTGGCCGCGTGAGTCACTACGTCACGCACCTGCGCCGCCCACTTTATGAATGAAGCAGGCGGCGTGGGCGCATGACGTAGTGACTCATGCTGCCAGCGCCCGTCCTCCCGGCCTGCCTCCTCCCTCCTCTCTGCTATGAGCGCTTGTTGTAAGTAATATAGGTGCTGATTACTATTAACAATGCCACAATTATAGATAAGATTACGGTATATACAGTGAGCGGGGCCCGTGTAGTAGAATACAGTCACTGCACGGGCCACGCTGTCCTTATAAAAAGAGATGCGACCCCCACCCCTTGTATTGGGGGTCATTCACACTACAGGGACACTGTTATGGAGGGGATCTGTGGATGACACATATACAGTATATATATATATACATATTCAGTAAATATCACAAATATAGTTTATGAGTAAGTTATAGTTGGCATGCCCAGCAAGCTTATATTTTAATTCTGTTATTCCTATTTACCCATACTCTATATGCTTTCTTCTTCCCCCTTTTCTTTTAATGCAGTACAATAATGACAGTCAGACAACTAATAGCTTTATTTGTTTAAATAGTATTGTATAAATTACAAGAATATATAATGTTAATACTTATATTTATTTGTAACTCCATGCTATACCTTATTTAAAACATTAATAAAAATGTACTGTTTCCACAAAAATATAACACTGAATATAACAGTAAAAAGAGTTTTGGCTTTGGAGAGGTAGCAAGATAAAAATGAAAAACCTAAATCTGGCCTGTCATGCAGGGGTTAAAAAAAAGAGATTAATTGCAAACCTCTCAAATGTAACTTTCATAAATGAGTACAGCTTGTACTTGTCTAGAACTTGTCAGTCTTGATGCTGCTAAATGAGACATATTTATTAATCAAAAAAAAGAGCAAGAGATTTCTGTTAACAATAATTAAGCACATGTTAAGTAAAATATGATATGGTGACAAACTACGGTAAGTATGAAAAATAGAAGAAAATATTACTAATGGAAATGGAAAAAAGCTGTGAAAAAATGTACAAGAGATTTCCGGGTACATAAATAACAAAAATATAAAATACAAAAACATTGCGATAATAAAGTCCATCATTAACAACCAAAAAAAAAAAGAAAATAATTTATGCTATGTGTCAGAAGTCTAAAAAAAAGGAAATGGGTTCCAAGCTCACATTATGATTTGCCACTTGGAAAAATCCCAAAAACATGTACATGACCATTGATATTGATTTACCTATGGTCAGTTATGAAGTCTGTCTATGGTCTTTTGGCTTAAAAATGTCGCAAGTCATGTCAGTTGCAACGTTTTTTGTGACATTTGGTAAAATTTTGTGTGCTTATCGCTACTTTTTGAACTGGTCTATGTTTAAGGGACAAAAGTGACATAATGGCACATTTACTATGTGCGACTTTTTCAAGTCACATCTCCATGCCAAGCAACCCTCTGGTGTACTTTTACACAAAAAGGTGTAGCCACATAGCACTCATGCCAAATATATTATTAAGGTGCACCATTTCATAAATTTCATGCAGACACACAAAGCAAAGACAGACTTAAAACTGACACAAAAGCAACCGCAAATATCCCCCGAGTCCTTAGTAATGAATTTGTTTAAATGATGTACATAGTAAGCCTTAGGCCTCATGCACACAACAGTGTTTTTTCACTCTCAGTGATTTGGCTTCAGTGGTCCGTGTCCGATTTTGCTTCAGTTGTATTTCCTTGTGTCTTCCTTTTTTTTTGTCTGACAGGGGAAAAAAAAGGAAGGTTAATGAAAAGTGTAATTTTATTACACCAAGGTCTTGTAGAAAAAAACAGACGCGGACACGGATGACACACCAGTTGTGCATACGTTTTTTTTTTACTTGAATGGGTCCGTCCTCCGTTTTCCACTGACAAGAATAGGACAGGTTATATTTTTTGGATGGACTGGAATCACGGATCACGGATGCGGAGAAAAAACGGAGGACTATCAGTTTTTTTCCACAGCTCCATAGAAATGAATAGGACCTCCGCTAAACTGTGAAAAATAATGGAACGGACGCGGATGCACACAACGGTCGTGTGCATGAGGCCTTAAATTGTGTTTCTTTGGTACTGTGACTAATATTAGGGCTCAGGTCCATGGGTACTGAGGCTGTATGACAATGTACATAGGCTGTAGGGCTCCTTAGAATCAGAAGCCATGAAATCATGCAATGACTGTGCACTGCCATACGGCCTATGCCAAAAATATTTTGTTTCTGATTCATACATACAGTATGAAATCAAACAGTGTAATAACAGATTCTTCATGCATCTCTATGGAAGCCATGAAGGCTTCATATGAAATATAACTGTACTTTGGCCTAATAGTGATAGTACGCATACATTTTGATGATCTCTACAACCCAACACTAGCTCACCACCCAATGGAGTTGAGTGGGGTTTTGGTGCATTGTAATTTTTGCTATTGGAGATCTGGGCCCATGGACTCGACTGTTGTGATTTTATAGCATGTCTCTATCAAATTCCAGCTGATCATAACAGCACTGCAAGGGAAATGATAGGAGTGTTCATACATATCTTACACATTTGTGAAATATCCAGAAGAAGGCAATGAAGTCAATGAAATGTGGCCTCACATGTGAGTGGCTCTCTCCATTGAAGTCTATTAGAGCCAGGGGCGGACTGACCGGTCGGGCATTTCGGACGTGGTCCGAGGGCCCGGCCAGGATAGGGGCCCGCCGCAGCTGTGCTAAAGAGTTTTTTTTCACCGCCTATTTCGCGTCCCCTCGTCACGTAACCTATTCCTCCCAGTAGCCCATACATTACAGGCTTTTTCTAGTTGGAGGAGGCTAAAAGACCTTTCATGATGTCACGACCACGTGATCCTGCGTGGGCGGAGTCAGTCTCCTGGGCTGGCTGTTCAGCGTGAGGAGGTAAAGGACCTGTGATGATGTCAAGACCATGTGATCCTGTGTGGGAGGAGTCAGGCTCACAGGCTGTGCAACTGGAGGAGGTAAAGGACCTGAGATGCTGTCGCGACCCTGTGATGCTGTATGGGCGAGGTCAAGTGAGATTCCCTAGGTAAAGTCTGTGACCAGGGCCCCACCTATGTTGCAGATCTACAACTTTCAGAATTTCTTGCCCACCAAAGACTGCCAGGACATGCTCAGAGTTTTAGCAGCAGCCTCAGAGCCACAGGTTGGAAAATATTGGTCTACAGAATTATTTATATATCTTAAGGCCTCTTTCACACTTGCGTTGTCCGGATCCGGCGTGTACTCCATTTGCCGGAATTACATGCCGGATCCGGAAAAACGCAAGTGAACTGAAAGCATTTGAAGTCTTCAAAATGCGTTCAGTGTTACTATGGCAGCCAGGACGCTATTAAAGTCCTGGCTGCCATAGTAGTAGTGGGGAGCGGGAGAGCAGTATACTTACAGTCCGTGCGGCTCCCGGGGCGCTCCAGAATGACTTCAGAGCGCCCCATGCGCATGGATGACGTGCCATGCGATCACGTCATCCATGCGTCACTCTGGAGCTCCCTGACGTCACTCTGGAGCGCCCCAGGAGCCGCACGGACGGTAAGTATGCTGCTCCCCCGCTCCTCACTACACTTTACCATGGCTGCCAGGACTTTAGCGTCCCGGCAGCCATGGTAACCATTCCGAAAAAGCTAAACGTCGGATCCGGTAATGCGCCGAAACGACGTTTAGCTTAATGTTAATGTTAATGTTAATGGCCTATGTTTTGTATGTTCATTAATTAGCACAACTGTGTGTGTCCTCCTGCCCCTTACCTCATCCTAGTGGTGGACCCAGCCCTTCTGTACCTTGGTGCCTCCATTACAGCACCTGTGTTACAGTGTGTCAGCCCACAGAGAGCCCTGCATACAACCTGCTGACTGTCTCCATCTAACATAAGCTTTTCCAGGGTGAGTTCCACCTGAAGCTGCTCGGTTCTTTCTTTCAGCCAGATGTTCTCTGTGATTTCTGGGATCTGTCTACAGTACTCTGTGAGAGTCTGTCCCTGTGTGTGTGTGTGTCTCTCCCTGTGTGTGTGTGTCTCTCCGTGTGTGTTTGTCTGTGTCTCTCCGTGTGTGTGTGTCTGTGTCTCTCCGTGTGTGTGTGTCTCTCCCTGTGTGTGTGTGTCTCTCCGTGTGTGTTTGTCTGTGTCTCTCCGTGTGTGTGTGTCTGTGTCTCTCCGTGTGTGTGTGTGTCTGTGGCTCTCCGTGTGTGTGTGTGTGTGTCTGTGGCTCTCCGTGTGTGTGTGTCTGTGGCTCTCCGTGTGTGTGTGTGTGTGTGTCTGTGGCTCTCCGTGTGTGTGTGTCTGTGTCTCTCCGTGTGTGTGTGTCTGTGGCTCTCCGTGTGTGTGTGTGTCTGTGGCTCTCCGTGTGTGTGTGTCTGTGGCTCTCCGTGTGTGTGTGTCTGTGGCTCTCCCTGTGTGTGTGTGTCTGTGGCTCTCCGTGTGTGTGTGTGTCTGTGGCTCTCCGTGTGTGTGTGTCTGTGGCTCTCTGTCCCTGTGTGTCACCATCACCATGCCCACAGTGTTCCTATGTCTTGACGCAGATGCATCAAGACATTCTGTGCGGGGCAAGAAGAAAAGGAGGAGGCAGTGCCGCCAGCATGGAGTCCGTGGGAGAGACATAGGGAAGTGTGTTGAGCGAACTTGTGTTTTAAGTTCGGCATCTAAAGTTCGGGTTCGGATTATCAAAGTATCCCGTTATGGATTCTGCTACCACGGAACCTGAACCCGAACTTTAGATGCCGAACTTAAAACACAAGTTCGCTCAACACTAATAGGGAGGCACCCTAAGGAAGTAGGTAACACTACCACATTATCAGCACTAGTGTTATCTGTAGTTTTACATAGGACTGCAGGTAACACTACTACAATTTCTGTACTCAGATAGCCATCACTGTGTTATCTGTGGTGTTACATGGGACTACAGGGGACATCTACTATATTTTCTGTACTCAGAGAATTATCACTGTATAGGGGGACCCACTGAGACTTTATCGCCCAAGGGCCCACATGAGCCTGAAGCCGACAGGGTGCGATGTGGGTTGGGCTGTGTGTGGGTGTGGATTGAGGGTGGGCGGGGACACAGGGGCCCCATAATCTCCTATTGCCCGGGGGCCCTATGAGTTGTCAGTCCGCCCCTGATTAGAGCATTGCTTGTTTGGCTCTTGCTACCACTGCTATAGGCTTCAATGGATAGAATAGCTTACAAGGAAGGCCACATTTTAATAGATTTTAGTGAGAAAAGTGGCATTGTGAAAAAAGGTCACAGAAGTCCCGTTCTCCCAGAGATGGAACCCGCACATAACAGGCGTTTATGGCAAATCCTGTGGACGTGTCCTAAATGTGTAAATCGAGATTATATACACACATAGAAATTGTTTGTAAGTTTCTCAATGCCCTGTAGTAAACTATCCATACAGAATCCATACTGACTGTGCGGATGATGGCCAGAACAAGGTCATTTTCCTGTCCCATCAGGATAGGAAGCCGGAGAGGTGCATGGAGCTCTAGCTGGGCTCACCTGTTTCTTCCAGGCCGAGGTCGGATCTGCAGGGCAGCTCTCCCTCCTCCTTCGGGTTAGGCCTGGGCTCGGGCGCGTTGCGATATGCCCCCCTGCAAAGATCCCCTCTTCTGCGGTGGTCCAGGGGGACTTAATGCAGAGGGGAAAGAAGATTATGGCAGATCGGCACTAGGATGTGTCCCTTCCGGCCGGCAGGCGGGTGACGTCAGACGCAGGGGGCGGAGCCAAAAAGTCTTGACGTCATCAACATGCGCCGCAGGTCCTGGAAGGGCAAAGGAGACTATAAAAACCCACAGGACCTGCAGAATGGCGCCCTGCACAGAGCGGCTTTTTCCAATTAGGAGTGTGCCCCTGGAAGCGGTCGGGAGTCAAGATGAGCACCCCCCTCACGCCGGGCTCTGGAACCGAGCCTGCAACAAATCCAGGGACTGTGAGTAGCCTGCTCTCAGGCACATGTCTATGTAATGTTGGGTTGGTCTGCTCATCCTTCCCTCCCTTACCATTCAGGGAGAAAAGGATTCAGCTACTACCACTAAGAAAGCCAGAAAATGTGGTATCTGCTATAAACGACTGTCCAATACAGGGTCTAAACCCCTTTGTAAGGAATGCACATACAATGTCATTAAATCAGAATCTTCCAGCTTACTTGAAGATATTAGAAAAGTAGTTAAAGAGGAGGTTCAGCTGGCCTTAACATCTAAGGAACCAACACCCCCAAAAATAACTCCTCCTCAAGACATCCGCAGTAGTAGTTTACTCATTTCTGACTCAGACTCCGAAGGTCTGGCAGTTTCGGACTCTGAATCAGTACAAAAACAATTCGCATCCTCAGATGAAGATAGTGAATACAAACGGTTTTTGTTCAATTCGGATGACATTGACGAGCTGATCAGAGCTACCATTCAAATGGAAATGCCAAAGACACCTAGGTCAACACAGGAAGAGATTTTTGGTGGCCTAGGAGAAAGGAAAAACTCGGTCTTTCCAGTACCAGATAGTGTCCAGAAGTTGATACGTTCTGAGTGGGAGAAACCAGACAAAGGATTTTTTATTCCAAGGGGGTTTAAAAGGCGTTACCCGTTTAGCCCAGATGAATGCACTGACTGGGAAACCATCCCTAAAGTAGACACACCAGTAGCTAAGGTGGCTAAACATACAGCTCTACCCTTTGAGGAATTAGCACAACAAAAAGATCCGCTAGATAAGAAAGCAGAAAGTCTTTTAAGAAAGACCTGGGAGGCAACAGCGGCCCTTCTCAAACCAGGAGTAGCTTCAACCTGTGTAGCCAGAACATTAAACTTATGGCTAGAGCAACTAGAAATCCACCTAGTCAATAAAATGCCACGCGACCAGATATTGGAGAGCTTTCCCTTATTGAAGATGGCAACCTCTTTTTTAGCAGACGCAGCAGCAGAGTCTGTCAAACTGTCCGCTCGGACAGCCGTTTTATCCAACACGGCGAGACGGGCTTTGTGGCTTAAAGCTTGGTCAGGAGACATTACTTCCAAAAATTAACTAATCGCGCTCCCCTTCCACAGTCAATGCGTCTTTGGATCGGACCTTGACAAAATCTTAGAGAATGCTACTAATAGGAAAAGGGGATTCCCAGAAGAAAGATACCAACAAAAAAGACATTTTTTTTTGTGACCGACACTATCAACCAGAAAATAAGAAAGATAAAGGGAAGTCCGGAAGGTGGAGCTATGCAAAATGAGGCAGGGGAAGAAATTTCCTTTTCAACCCGAATCGAGCAGAATCCTCCTCCACCAATACCAAACAATGACGCCATACCAGTAGGGGGAAGGCTCAGCTGCTTTCAAAAATCTTGGGAGCACATAACAGGCAATGCGTGGATATTAAACATTGTAGAAGAGGGTTACAGAATTGAGCTACTCTCCCCCCCTCCACAAAAATGTGTTATTACTACCCTTCCTACATGTCAAATTGGTACCTTAAAAAACATGGCCGCAATAGAACCTGTCCCAGAAGACCAGATAGGACTAGGATTCTATTCCCGTCTCTTTATTGCAAAAAAAAAAAACGAACGGGAAATCCAGAGTGATAATAAACTTAAAATACCTAAACAGATTCGTCAAGTACCAAAAATTCTAAATGGAAACTCTAAAGTCGGCAGTAAAGCTTATAAAAAAGGATGCAGTAATGGCCACAATAGACTTAAGGGATGCCTATTATCATGTCCCGATACACAGGTCATCAAGGAAATTCCTGAGGTTTGCAATAGAGTTAAAGGGACACATTCAACATTTTCAATTCAAGTGTCTCCCTTTTGGGATCTCCTCAGCTCCAAGAACCTTTACAAAGGTAATGGCGGAAGCCATAGCAAGTCTAAGAGAAAGAGCAATCTGCGTGATCCCTTATCTGGACGACCTGTTAGTAGCTGCAGACAACAAAGCTCTTCTATAAGTCCACTTCCAGATAGTTCTGAACCATCTCCAGGGCCTAGGTTGGATAATCAACTGGGAAAAGTCAGATTTAATCCCGAACAGGCAAAATATATTCCTAGGCATAACTCTAAATACAGTCTCCCAAAAATCCTTTCTTCCACCTCAAAAAGTAAAGAAACTTCAAACAATGCTGAGGAACTTCAAGGAAGTAAAATTCTGTTCCATCCGACAGGCAATGAAGGTGTTAGGAAGCCTTTCTGCATGTATCCCAGCAGTGGCCTGGGCACAATTTCACCTAAGACCACTTCAAAAATTCATTCTAAACAAGTGGAACAGATCCCAAACGACTCTAGAAAAACGAATATTTTTAGATCAAAAAGTGAAGAATTCCCTGAATTGGTGGCTCAAAGAGACCAACCTAAAAAAATGGGTATTTTGGGCCCAAGAACTACCCGTAGTAATTACAACG
Organism: Bufo bufo; assembly: GCF_905171765.1. Classification (NCBI taxonomy): domain Eukaryota; kingdom Metazoa; phylum Chordata; class Amphibia; order Anura; family Bufonidae; genus Bufo; species Bufo bufo. The sequence goes on along the minus strand of NC_053390.1, from coordinate 690,118,942 downwards.
GGCGCGAGCCTCCAGGGTTGGGGAGCATTAGTCCAAGGGAACTCCTACCAGGGAAAATGGCCAAATTACGTGAAACATTAATCCTCAAACTTCAGGGAACTGAGGGCAATTTGGGAGGCATTGAAACACACGAGTCTGATATCAGTAGGACGTCATGTCCTAGTGTATTCAGACAATGCGACAGCAGTGGCCTTCATCCAACACCAGGGAGGCACAAGACAGCATCTACTACAGGGCCTATCAAACAAAATTTTCTCCTGGGCAGAGAAAAACATACAGTCACTATCAGCAGTCCACCTGAAAGAATCTCTAAATGTTCAGGCCGACTACCTGAGTCGCCACACGTTAGATCCGGGAGAATGGAAGTTATCCCCGGAGGCTTTCCAACTAATCACAAGGAAATGGGGCAGACCGACAGTAGACCTATTTGCGTCCAGAAAAAATCACCAGTTGAGTCAATTCTTCTCCCTCAACCCAAGGGATCATCCTCTGGCAGTGGATGCTTTCAACCAAAATTGGACGACGAATCTAGTCTAAGCATTCCCTCCGTTTCCACTGATCCCCAGAGTTCTCCAGAAATTTTAGAAGGAAAGATGTACGTTAATTCTGATATCTCGCCTTTGGCCCAAGAGGAGTTGGCTTGTGCTGTTAAAAGCCCTCAGCATAGAAGCCCCTCTCCTTCTACCTCTGAGGCCAGACCTTCTAAGTCAGGGACCTATTACTCACCCAGAGCTGCGGATGTTAAAGTTATCAGCCTGGATTCTGAATAATCCACTCTGCTGAGCCAAGGGTTTTCCAGAAAAGTAGTGAACACTTTACTCCTAAGCAGGAAACAAAGCACGAACGATAAATATTTGAAAACATGGGGAAAATTCGCTGAATGGTCAGGAAAATCCTTTGACCGGTTCAAGATCAATATCCCACTAATTTTGGAATTTCTTCAGGAAGGCTTAGATTTAGGACTATCCCCTAATACCCTTATAGTGGGTCCAAGTATCAGCGCTAGGAGCCCTATATAACACCAGCCTCACAGAACATCCCTGGGTAACTAGATTTCTCAAGGCAGCAGATAGGATCAGACCTACGATCAAAAACATGGTAGCTCCTTGGAATCTCAATACGGTGCTGGCCGGCCTGACTTCTGGTCCATTTGAGCCTATAGACGCAATCCCCATCAAATGGGTTACCATCAAAACTATCTTCTTAGTAGCAATAACATCAGCCAGAAGAGTCTGTGAGCTGCAGGCCTTGTCCATTCAAGAACCATTTTTTTCGGTGTTCCATGACAAACTAGTACTTAAATTAGATCCTACGTTTCTCCCAAAGGTGGTCTCTACCTTCCATAGGTCACAGGACATTGTACTTCCCTCATTTTGCAACAATCCTAAAAATGAACAAGAAATCTCCTACCACACATTAGATGTTCGGAGAGCAGTCCTAAAATATCTGGAAGCAACCAAACAATGGAGATTAGACAAAAATCTTTTCGTCCAGTTCTCAGGTCCCAATGAGGGGAAAAAAGCAGCAAAAAGCTCCATCTCCAGATGGATAAGATTAGCTATCTCTGAAGCATATAAAGTCAAAGGGAAAGAAGCCCCTGCTTCCCTGAAAGCACATTCCACAAGGGGCATGGCCGCCTCTTGGGCGGAAAAAGCTTCGGCCTCTTTACAGCAAATTTGCAGAGCAGCAACTTGGAAAAGAATTCATACCTTTACCAAGCATTACAGATTAAATATCCTTGCCAATGACGACTTAAGGTTTGGACGTAAAGTCCTTTCTGCAGTTGTCCCTTTGATATTTACTCAGGATGTGGTGTCATGGAGACGACTGGGGAAAAGAGTATTACACTCACCGGTAATCCGGTTTCCCGGAAGTCTCCATGACACCACATGCATCCCACCCTTTAGATACATAATTCAACAGTTTTTTTTTTTCTGTTATCCTTTCATCCTGGGGTTCTTCGTTAAAATTCTGGCGATGGAGGGAGGGGGTGGGGTTTTTAACCTCTCTGTGTTTTTCCTGTCCAATCAGAAGGAAGTCAATCTCAGGATGTGGTGTCATGGAGACCTCCA